>NW_019272117.1:98676-242524 GCF_002738345.1 Cucurbita maxima | reverse complement strand
TTTGGACGGACTTTGGAAGTGAATATCTTAGGCTACAATACATGAGAATATATGAACTCAATTCCTAGCTCTTCCTTGTAACACCATCTTTATGTTTCATGAAGAAATCGAGGGAAAAAACGACGTGATCAGAACTGTGGAGGGCGAGTTTCAGACGGGGGCGCTATATGTCGCGTGTGTCTTCTTCCCGTCTGGGGGAAGAAGACGATGACATGGCTGGTTCAGGCTGGTTCTCACAAAAATCTTTATGGTTCTAGAAACTAGACACAATAAGGAGTTTGTGTAAGGAAATTTGAGGTAATTCGGATACTGGAAGCTCAAGAACGGAGGTCCCGAACGTCGACGATGAAGTAAGTAGCCACCTTAGACTTTTTGTTAAGAAATACTTGTAGGAATGACTTGGATTTCCATATGAACCCTAAACCAAGTATGAATTAAGAATGTATGAAAGAAAGCTCAAAGAACTATGAGTTAAGGCCTTAAACTGATCAAATTCCTTGAGAATTAGGTAACAATAAATAACTCACTAAATGAACTCTGCTGCCTATGAAACTTTAATCCTTAGCATATTATAGCATGTTGAGGTTATATATGAAATTTGGTAGTCATTGGATAAGGATAAGTAGGTAAACCAAGAAACGTTCCAAAATGACCATAATGCCCCTAAGCTTATCTACCTATGGTTCATGACCTAGATGACCTCCAAATACTATATAACTTTGAAGTGGATCTTATTTTATGATGCTTGATGATATGGTGAAGTTTTAAAACCATTGGAATTTGTTGAGTAGCAAAACCAAGAATTAGGGGTAAAATGACTAAAATGCCCCTAGGACTACTTATGATAATTCAAGGTCTATACGTGCTCCAAATGATTTGATACTTCTTATAAGGACTATTCTTAAGGACATGAAGATATGTTTGAGTTTTGAAGTTGATTGGAGAAAGTTTGGATCCTAAACCAAGTCAGGACCCGAGAAACACCACAAGAATCAAGACTCTTCTAGAACCCTCCCAAGAACTCCTAGGAATCTAAGACCTTCTAGAACGACTCACGCTAAGATGGGTTCATATGGTTACAAATGAAAGTTACAACTTAGGCCTCAATGAATTATGGACCTTAAAAACTTACAAGATTCAGAACCAAGAACAACACCTCACAAGCTTTACTAAGCACCACTCAAGGACGAGGGACCAAGGTCCCCAAACTCAGAAACTCAAGAATGCTACATAATACTCTAATTATTTACATAATGACCCGTGACCTCCACTAAGCAGTGCTTTCTGAGGCCTAAGAATTCCTCTTCTAGGTGGGATGCCCTGCACCATGTTTCCTTTGCAGGATGTCATGTTTGGCCTCAAGTTTCATTCACCTAGATGAGATGTCCTGTACCATGCTATGGGTACCCAAAAGATTTGCAGGATGCCATGTTCATGTATGCACCAACCATGTGAGCTTTATGGTCTATCATGGGGAATAGTCTAGGGCCACGGAGGAACAAGAAGAGAGTAAGTTACCTTAACTAAGAATCAAGAACC
This sequence comes from Cucurbita maxima, assembly GCF_002738345.1. Taxonomy (NCBI): domain Eukaryota; kingdom Viridiplantae; phylum Streptophyta; class Magnoliopsida; order Cucurbitales; family Cucurbitaceae; genus Cucurbita; species Cucurbita maxima. The sequence goes on along the minus strand of NW_019272117.1, from coordinate 240,985 downwards.
TCCTAAGACCTCCCACGGTACAACATGCTCATGACTTTGACTATGCTGCTTGGAACGCATGAAGCCTTGATCGTAGGTATTCAAACTATGATAAAGCAAGCCCTTGATGTAGGATTTGACTACATCGCTTGGAACGTAAGATGCCTTGGATGTAGGTCTTCAAACTATGTCGCTTGGAACGCAGGAAGCCTTGGGCATACGTTAGAAGACTGTATCAAAGGGCAAGACCTAAGATGCGGGTTAAGACTATGTCACTTGGAACACATGAAGCCTTGGACGTAGGTTAAGGTTGTGTCGCTTGGAACACATGAAGCCTTGGACATAGGATGGTCAAGTGCATGGCTAGTGCCGTAAATCTTAGGGGGAGTGTATTGGAGAACGAATCAAGAACCAAGAAAGTACCAAGAATAAGAGAAAGATCAAGGACTAGAACATGAATCAAGATCCTGGTTCCAAGGACAAAAACTAAGAACCATGGTACTCAGGCACTTAAAGAATAACTAAGGTTTAAAAATCAAGAGACCAAGGTCCTCAGGATAGATCATGATAAGAACCCCAAGTAAAGAACAAGAAGTAGAGGGCATAAGTACTTACCACAAGAACAAAAACAAGAACAAGAAGAAGAACAAGACAAGAATAAAGAATGTGGTACCCTAGCATATCAAGGACACGATTAAGAGACTACAAGGAGACTACTTACTAAGTCTTTGTACTCATTCCTTATTCTCCATTTTTTTTCGGGTAATAAGGAGCTAATTGAGGTCGGGAGCAAGTGCCATAGACTAATCTCACCCGTCATCCTCAACCCTTTTGTCTTAAAATGTTTTGTGTCTGTTCCTTATTTTGTGTTTTAAGTAGTAGGTTGTGTTTTAAATACTTATGTATAAACTTTATTTTGATACAACGTAAATATAATGTTTTAAATTCCTTTGTTTTATTTCATGAAAAAAATTACCCACCTTTTAGAGTTATCGAGTCAACTCGGTCCTTACAGCTTTGTTCCCCTCTCTAACGATTTGAGATCTCATGCTATCATTCAATCATACATTGATATTTCACTTATTTAAAGCAGTAATGTAATTTATCAAATCAATATCAATTAGTTCAACTATATATCAAGTATCATTCAACCACATGAGGAGTTTAGGATAGTTCTATATGCTAATAGTTACTACATGCTTAAATAAATAAATTTTCAAGTCTAATTTTTAAATATAACTCAAACATAAACTTCAATTAAATTTATATAAACCCTTGTTTAACACGTTAAATTCGTCCATTCAACCATATAACATATATAAATTAAAGTTTGATTCAACTATTTTCCTCTTAAATTTTCCAAAATCTTCCAATTAGTTTCTAATAGTTGCATTTAACTAAAAAAAAAAAATGGTAAAACAAAGATGTCAAAGTGAATTACAAGAGATAAAAATAGTCCAACTGGTCCAATTCAATTCAACCAACAACCATGGTTGTTCAACCTCCATTTTCACAAATGGATGTTGGAGGTGTCATTTTCCTTCGATTTTAATTTTTCATATCATCAAGCTTGATTCTATCCGTGGTTGATACCTTCACCAAAAGTATAGTACAACCATTTTAGAAGATAAAAATAATCTAACATCATTTTTGTAAGGCTAAAACCCTAACCATAATTAATTTTTCTAATTTTTTTTAAGTGACATTTTATTGAGAGTCTTACCGGTGGAATTTCAAAATGATATGGAAAGGAAAAAATAGAACACTATAAAAGAAAATAGTCAAAAATAAAAAATACTATTGAAAATTTTAATTCACATTCTTTCACTTTTTAATCTTTATGATGGTTTCAAAAATCCATTTTAAATAATTTTTTTAGATAACCCAAAAAGTAGCAATCTAATAGGGCACAAGAGGCAGACTTTCGACCCAAGACCAGAAACAGTAGTAGATTTTATCCATTTTGGCTCGCGTTTTGCCTCAAAATAATATGAAATGTCAGAAGTGAGATTTGAACCCATACCCTCTCACGAGGACCATAATGGTGTGTTCCCGGATTGATTTGAGAGGGGAGTTTAACATTCCGTATATGGGTGTGTAAATGTCTCTATAGTAGACGCGTTTCAAAACTATGAAGTTGACGACGAAATGTAATAGATTAAAATAGATAATATCTACTATCGGTTGGAGAGAGGAACGAAACAATCCTAATAAGCGGCAAAAATCTCTCTAATAGGCGCGTTTTAAAACTATGAGGCTAATGGCAATACCTAATCGAAAAAATGGACAATGTCTGCTAGCAGTGCGCTTGTACTTTTACGAATGATATGAGAGCTAGTCACCAAGCGATGCGCCAATGAGGACGCTTGGCACTCAAAAGGGGTGGATTGTGAGATCTCACATCGATTGGAGAGGTGAAGAAATATTTCTTACAAGGGTCTGAAAAACTATCCTTAATAGATGCAGTTTAAAACCATGAGGGTGACAACGATACGTAACGAACGAAAGCAGACAATATCAACTAATGGTGGTCTTGGATTGTAACAAATGATTCACTGGAATCGCTCAATTGGTTAGAACGTGTGGCTGTTAACCACAAGGTCGGAGGTCATCAAGCCCTTCTTCTAGTGATGGGAATGAAGCATAACTTATAACGATATTTGTTCTTCTCCCTTGTAGAATTTTTCAATCAACTTCGTTTTGCGACGTGGCGTGTAAGAGAACTAATTGGAACTTTGATATATTCTCAAAATGTATTCCGGGTGTGTAAACAAAATACTGATTCTCATATTTATGCAAATATTTTACATTTCCATTTATCATAAAATCATTTGACGCAAGATTTAGAATAGTTGACCGGCCATGTGTTGGTCACGAGCAACAATGTTTCAACACAAGGGGGAATAGATCGACATGAAAGGACCCAATGTAGTAAAGTCTTGTTCTCAAACCTTCCTCTTCGTCAACGGTGTAAATCCCATGCATTTTTTTAGATCTCATATCGAATAACGTACGTTTTAAACTAAAAAATAAAATTTCAAGAATTAAGCATGTGTTAATGTGATGTTAATTTAAGATTAGAAATTGCTATGGAGTACGGTCTACATGTTAAAGGAATTTAGATCTTTGGATTAGAACTTTGATATCAAAATTATGACACGTCTACTCTAATGGTTGACTTGACTGTATTTTCAATCTTCGGGTTAGAGAAATATTGATAATTATGAAAAAAAATAAAACTAAATATAAAAGTTGGCTAATGTTTTAGTAAATTACTATGCAAGAATAATTAAAACTTAGCCAAAATCGACCAAAAATAGGTCCAAAAACTAGAAGCAAATGCAAAAAACAAAGGAAAGCGTTGAAATAGCCGAAATTCAAGCTTAAAACTAAACCTCAGCCTCGGAAATTAGCAGAACCCAAACAATATGTTCGTATCTGAAGCTAGGTTCGAAAATCCAAACTCACTAGCATTTTAGCCCTTAGACATGCCCGCAACCCAGTTGACCCAAGCCCAACTTCCACGAGCCATCGTCTTCTTAGCCCAATACGTGTCATCACATGCCCAAACTTCAATCTAGCCTTGCGTAGTGACACAATCGCACGTTTAAAGGCAGTGGACTAGCGATTGTGCGGCACTCACTTTCCAACGACAAGTGAGCTAAGCCAATTTGTACTTGCGTCGCCTACGGCCAAGCGACGTATGATCAAGCCTCTAGCCTCGGTTTTAAAAGAAAGTTTTTGGAAAACGAGGGTAGAGAGAGATTTTAGAAAGAGAGATTTTTGAAAGAGACGTTATATAAGCAAGCAAGAGAGAGATAACAACGGCTTAGCATATATAACCTTGGGTAGGGAGAAGTTGACAACTAGTCATATCCCCCTATAGTACATTTTGAGGCATTTCATGTCTGGCAGGCCTAGACATATATTTTTGAGGCGTCATACGCCCTAGAACTACAAAAGTAAAAACACTAGAATGAAAAGACATGACAAGGGTTTGGCTTGCCATAGGCATGCGGCCATGGGCAACACGCCCTGGACGAGCATGACCGTGACACGTAGCATCACCTCAATCCACGTCGTGCATCTACCCGCCCGTCACCCTAATAACATTTTATGTAAAGATCTATAAAAAAAAGTAGAAACAAAGGGATCCCAACATTTCTCCACTCACTACCAAGAGTGTGGAGCATTGATACAATTAAAATCTACGGGAGATCATCCACATGTGACTTCATTGGTGGTCTAAAATTTTGAAAAGAAAGCACTTTAAAGCTCAAAACATATTCGTGTATACAATCACAGTGATAAGTTTTTTAACATCAACAAAATGAAGTAAAGAAGGGAATGACTTAAACAATATGCAAAATATGCAACTGAAGTATAAAATGGCAGAAATAAAGGATTGAAATGACTTAACAAGACATTTAAGACCAGTGAATAGAAGTGTTGAAGGGTAGTGTAACAAGACATTTAAGACTAGGGAATAGAAGTGTTGAAAGGTAGGGTAAGGCTTCTAATTTTTTTACGCTAATTAGTGACGTCATCCCATGCATGTTTTAATCATGGATGCGAAAATTCATAATAAATACTTTTAAAATAAAGTCATAGAATTACCTATTCAATTCAAAACAAAAATTAAAATAACATTGTTTTTTAATATAAAACAAATTGCATTAAAAACACCTAATATCTACTAATTAAACTCAATACTACTGCTCTATCATTATCTATCCTGACTTGTCGTGGTTCATATCAACTTCCATGGCTTTTCCAGCATTTGCCATTATCCATGCATGGGAGCTTTAACTTTAACTTTATCTAAAAAGTATAAGGCAACACGTGACTTGAGTATTTTAAGAAATACTCAGTAAGTCACCCCACTCTTTGGATTAGTAATGCAATCACACACAAAATATGAACGAGATCTATCATTTAAAAAACGTAACATGACCTTTGGTACTTTTTAGTTTCGGGAAGAGTTCGATGCATGGTGCTTCTACACACACGGCCCATGTACGCACACATGGACCAACCAAACGTGCTTGTATACGTATTCCCTGGGCTGACTTGATCGGACACAACATATTACACGTCAACGAACGCATTAGAAAAGAAAAGGCCCACGTGATATCATGACAACTATAAGTATCGAAGATATGCATCAGTACTAGTATAACATAATAGGGAGGTATCCCGATGCACATGACATACATACAAGCATGAGGTCCCATGCTTTTCATTCATAACATAACATAACATTTATTTCATTTCATTTCTCCTTTCATTCATAACATATTCATATATGCATCATGTATACATGAAAAACTTCACGTAATCCATCACATAACTTTACATGGTAAGACATAACATTTCACACATGGCATTTCATTTCATTCATAATATAGTGTAATGGACATCACATGCATACATGATATGCATCAATCACAATACAAAGAACATATAAGCATCACATAATAAAAATGGTACATGCAAGAGCCACATGACATGCACCATTATACATCAATCAATTAGCTAACTAAAATAGTAACAGTCTTTACCGAAGTTACTAATTGTTCGATAGTCACCTCAAAACTATATTCCAATGCTTAATTCTCACGTATATCAATTCATATGACATTCTTAGGTCATATAAACATCTTAACCTAGCTAAACAAGATGATTAATTCCAATATACGCCCTAAAACTAACTAAAATGTGATAAATAAGAGTCTTACTCAATAATTAATACCAAAATCCTTATTAAACACGTCTTGACTCGTAAAGTTACAAAGAATCAACTCTGAGTTCAAAGCAACAAGAACCAAAGACTAGTGCGAAAATACTATCGATTAGTCGAAGTTATCCACAAGGTTGAGAAGGTATCGTATAGGATTCAACTACTCTCATATATGCAGACTAGACCTTTTGTCCACGTTAGTAACTTGAAACGTTACTATCTCGACCAAAAAGACATCAAGCACAAGGAGGTGGTATGACCTCATGCAAAGACGAAAAATTCCCATGCCAAGAAAGTAGAACAGACACAAACTAAGAAGATGGGAAGAGTTAACAAATCGAGAAGTGGGTTTAAATAGTTCTTATCATATTGGAAGAGAACTGTTAATACTAAGATGAGTGAGAAGTGCATCCATGGACTTGAAGTCAACCTTATCCTACAATACTGAGTTTGTTAAGAGTCGATTGTCAAAGACGTCAATCAATTAAGTGAGGGAGGATGTCACGGTCATACTTGTTCAAGGCGTGTTGCCAATGGGCGAATGTTAGATATCCTTGTCATGCTTGTCTAGGACTTTTTGTTGATGGGCGTATGCTTGTTCTAAACTTTTTTTTTACTTTTTTCATGTTAGATAGGCTTTATATCTACACCCATAGGGGTAAAACGCCCCAAAATGTACTACCGGAGAATTTGAATAGGTGTCAATTCTTTGTACCAGGGTTATATGCTATCAAAGGCGTTGTTGCCTACTCGCTTTTATCTTATAACATTGATTTCTTTAAAATTATTTTCAACGCATTTATTTGCTCCTACCTTCTAAACATTTTTTTTAAACGTGATCCATGTCGCGAGCATACACCAATATTAAATTTAACATGACTGACTTATTTTCTAGGTTAGAACAAGTATCGCACAATCGCTATCCCAATGCTGCAAGAGTGCGATTGTGCTACAAAGCGCGCGTAGTTGTACGTAAGACTCCTTTAGGCACGTGTGGTAGCTCCAAAGGCAATCTGGATGATTGTTATGTATATTAAAAAAATTATCAAAATAACCCTATGGTAAGAATTTATGATTCATTCTGAATTTAATACTTTTGGCTTGCTAGAATGGAGGAATGGACATTGTGACTAGTTACTCTCGTTATTTATGGATATTATCTCTTGGTTGAGCTTGCTTGAATATTTAGAATATGTTTTCCATACTTAGTTGATTGATAGGAATATCCCCCAAATAAGCTTACATGAATATTTAGTCTATGCATTCCGTGGTTTAAATGATCGATATAAATCTCTCTCTAATCAAGCAGGCATGAGTGAACCAAGTTAAGATTAGAACGTTAGAGCTAGAAATATTTTTTATGTTGACCTAGGACAGTACGTTTCAAGTATACTAGGCACCTTAGGATCCTGAGCGAATAAGAGGTCTAGACTTGAGAGCACCCAAATATTGAATTAGCCTTGAGAAGCTGGTCTTGAGCATCCTAGAGACATGAGTTGAGATCTAAACCACTTAGATGCCTTAAGAACCTAGTAAACCTCAACGAAAAGGATTACTAAGAAAGCCTAATAGGATTAATAGTAATGTGAACGGTGTCACGAAAACATCCAAGACTACTCGAGTATTTCTATTGCGTGCAGAAATGGGTTAAAGGTGACCTCATGATTCTGTAAACAAGTATTGAGGAGGAACTTAAGACTATACGAGTGATCCCGTAAATCGGTCTTGGGAATAGACTTGGAATTACACAGGTAGTTGTTAGGATGTGTGTTTCTAATGTATGGACGAGTCAGAGGTTAAGCTCGCGACACCGTAAGCAAGTTCTGAAACGGCACTTCAGACTACATAGGTAGTTGACTCCTAATGGTTGCCCCATGAGTATGGAAAAAAAGTAATTTAAATTTAATCATAGTTTTATTTATTTTTTTTATTTGCTTTTTCTTTCATCTTTTCGTCACCGTTTGAGTTGTCAAGGCCTCAAAATTTGTGTTGTGAAAACATAACACTAATATCTTTGAATTTGGGAATAATCTAATGTTCTAAATAGAATATAATTCAATTAGTTTTAAACGATAACACATTTATTACAAGGTTTTAAGAGCACCATGTGAATTACTTTGATTTCCATTCTCAAACACAAAAACAAAGTTCAAAGGATCAATTTGAGCCCAAAAGTCTTGTATTGGTCTTGGTCAATCTTGACAAAGTTACTAAGAGGCACACCTTCAAAAGACAATATTAAATTTAAATAAGATGATGTTTTATTAAATACACCCAAATTTTAACGAAGAGTGAGTTTTTCAATTTATCTTTTCAGATTAAAGTTCCTGAATTTTATTAAGAATTTTAGAGGCGGGCCTTCAAGATGAGGACTTTGAGAAAAATTTCAAGAATTCCAAAAAGATATAAAAAATAATAATAATAAATTAGAAAAGTGATCCAATTCAACTTTTGAGAATCATTATGTGTCTAGCTTATTATGAAACCTATACTAACTAAAATAATGGAGTTAATTGACAAAAATTAAAAGAAAGAAAAAAATTGAAAGAAAAATAAAGGATGTGAGAGAAAAATAAACCCGTGAGAGAAAGAGAAGTAACTACTCTGACAATTTCTTATTCAACCTCAAGGAGTCCGATTCTAGCTAGGTTTTCATTACGAAATCTTCATAGAACCTTGTAGAGAAGTACTCTGGGCTCTTGAATCGTCCAAGACAATCAAGAATCGTGGAAGAACATGTGGTACGTTTTTTAACTTTAGTCTCGATATTTTAAAAGATCCATGAGATTATTTGGGAGTTTTGATCTGAGTTTTTTGATGTGTTGATCTAAAAGTGATGCTACACAAGTTTTATGAAAAAACTTTGAAAAGATTCAAACTGAAAGTTGGTGTACCAGTGGAGCCTCATGTTAAGGTAAGAACATGTAATCGTCAAATTTTAATTGTGAATATATTTGTATGTGGTTGATTTAAAATTATAAGAAAAATGAATTTTTATAGACGGAGCAAAGCTCTACGATTTTGGTGAAGGAACCAAGCAGGTAACGATGAGAAGTTATGACGGTAACGATTCGATTTTGAGAAAAAAATAGCATTTAATCTCGTTGGAAATCCCGCAATTTCCGGCTAGGCATTTATTTCATATTCAAAACTATTCCCCAAACCCTTTAAATTTCTCAATGCTCAAACCTCCCAACTTTTATTCGATCATTTTGTTTTTCTGTATTTTTCAATCAAGATCGAGAAAGAAAATAGAGAGGGGTTTGAGAAGAAAATCATGGGTTTCTACTTCGCAAAGATGTTCGTATTTGATGTTGATTTTTGGGGTTAAAAACATAAGGGTATTTCAAAAGTGTTGTATTAATCTCGAGAAGACAAACCCTTGGGCAAGCATGGAAGAATGTCATTAGAATCATTAGTATTCTTGCCAGAAAAAAGAGGGGAATCGCAACGATTTTCGATCTGTTTACGGGTGAAGAAGATGGGTTGACAGGCCAATTATTCGGATTCGTATTCATGTTTCAAACCCACGGCTCCATCTTCGGCCCACAAGTTCTAAGCCCAATCTGCAGCCCACTCCAATTCGCCTCGGATTCGTATTCATGTTTCAAACCCACGGCTCCATCTTCGGCCCACAAGTTCTAAGCCCAATCTGCAGCCCACTCCAATTCGCCTCGGATTCGTATTCATGTTTCAAACCCACGACTCCATCTTCGGCCCACAAGTTCCAAGCCCTATCTGCAGCCCACTCCAATTCGCCTAGAAATTACGACCTAAACACAAAACCATTTGTTTTTAGTCTAATGTCAAGCAACCCATACACGCGACCCAGAACTTGAGTTTGTGACCTGACAGTCGTGTTGTCCTCTGCGCATGCGTGCATGTAATCTTGACCGACTCAACGATTCTCGGCTGGACTTCAACACATAACTTTGTCAACCAATGTCTTTGAAACATAGAAAAGAGCTAGGCTTGTTTCGAATAGGGCACAAGAGCTAGGCTTGTTTCACGTGACCTAGGTCACTATATTTTTAGTAGACCGAGCATCTTAGAATCGTGAGCGACAATTAGTTACGTAGACCTCCGAGAAATTGGATTAGCCTTAAAAAGCTAGTCTTGAGCGACGTAGAAATATGAGATGTGATTTAAATTGCTTAGAAATTGCTTAGATACCCTACGAACCATGTAAATCTCCACTAAGCCTAATAAAAGGGTAGATAGCTTACAAGTCCATTAACAGGGTGAACAATGTCACTAAAGCCCGACCACCTCCTATTCCCTCTACACCTCAGTAGCACTATTCAACAACTTAGAACAAACCTAGTAGTGCGCCAACCTATTCACTATTGTGAAAATGCAATACACGTCTAGATCCGTATTGCAAAAATTAGTTCACAATAATATGAGTTGTCAGAAGTGGGATATGAAACCACACCCTCTTACGAGGACCAAAACATATGTCTAGCGCCTTAAACCACTCGGCCATTCTGACTACTTATTGTGAGATCTCACATTCGTTTGAGAGGGGACTGAAACATTCCTTATAAGGGTGTGGAAACTGCGACTGAAACATTGAAACCTCTCCCTAGTAGATGTGGTTTAAAACTGCGACTGAGACAGCGAGACATAACAGAGACAATATCAACTAATTTATCCACTGTAGCTCACAATAACATGAGATGTCAAAAGAGGGATTTGGAACCAACGCCCTATTACAAGGACTAGAACTTGAGTCTGACGCCTTAGACCACTCGACCATCCTAACTACTAATGATGTGTTATCGAATTGGTTTGAGAGGAGAGTTTAGCATTCCGTATATGAGTGTGTAAATGTTTCCATAGTGGACGCATTTTAAAACTGTGAGGTTGACGACGATACGTCACGAATAAGAATAGATAATATCTACTAACCGTTGGAAAGACGAACGAAACAATCCTAACAAGCGGCGAAAACCTCTCTCTAATAGGTGCATTTTAAAACTGTGAGGTTGAAGACAATATCTAATGGGAAAAAATGGACAATGTCTACTAGCAGTGCGCTTGGACTTTTACGAATGATATTCGAGCAAGTCACCAGCAATGCGCGAGTGAGGACGCTTGGCCCTAAAAAAGGGTGGATTTTGAGATCTCACATCGATTGGAGAGGTGAAGAAACATTTCTTACAAGGGTCTGAAAACCTCTCCTTAAAGATGCAGTTTAAAACCATGAGAGTGACCGCGATACGTAAAGAATGAAAAGCAGACAATATCAACTAATAGTTGTCTTGGATAATAACAAATGAGTGGCTGGAATGGCTCAGTTGGTTAGAGAGTGTGACCCTTCATTATAACAAAAATCATGTTTTGACAATTTTAAAAAGTATTATAGTGTGGCACGGAGTCAACTAACTATATCTATATCCAAGACCCAAAACCCATCATCACTCACAACAATAGTTGATTGTATCTACTTTGGCTCGCATTTTGCCTCACAATAACAATTGATGTTAGAAGTGGGATTTGAGAACCCACACCCTCTTACGAGTACCAAAACTTGAGTCTGGCGCCTTAGACCACTCGGCCATCCTAACTGCTAATGATCTATTCTAAGATTGGTTTGAGAGGGGAGATTAGCATACCGTATATGAGTGAAAATGTCTCCATAGTAGATGCGTTTTAAAATTGTGAGGTTGACAATGATACGTCACAGATTAGAATAGATAATATCTACTAACTGTTTGAGAGATGAACGAAACAATCCTAACAAGCGGCGAATGGTTTGAGAGGGGAGTTTAGCATACCGTATATGAGTGAAAATGTCTCCATAGTAGATGCGTTTTAAAATTGTGAGGTTGACAATGATACGTCACAGATTAGAATAGATAATATCTACTAACTGTTTGAGAGATGAACGAAACAATCCTAACAAGCGGCGAATGGTTTGAGAGGAGAGTTTAACATTCCGTATATGAGTGTGAAAATGTCTCCATAGTAGACGCGTTTTAAAACTGTGAGGCTGACAACGATACGTCATAGATTAGAATAGATAATATCTACTAACTGTTTGAGAGATGAACGAAAGAATCCTAACAAGCGGCGAAAACCTTTCTCTTATAGGCGCATTTAAAACTGTGAGGCTGACGACAATACCTAATGGGATAAAATGGACAATGTCTGCTAGCAATGCGTTAGGACTTTTACGAATGATATCCGAGCTAGTCACTGGCGATGCGAGAGTGAGGACGCTTGACCCTCAAAAGGGGTGGATTGTGAGATCCCATGTCGATTGGAGAGGTGAAGAAACAGTTCTTACAAGGGTTTGAAAACCTCTCCTTACATGATGAAGTTTAAAACGGTGGATTGTGAGATCCCATGTCGATTGGAGAGGTGAAGAAACAGTTCCTTACATGATGCAGTTTAAAACCCATGTCGATTGGAGAGGTGAAGAAACAGTTCCTTACATGATGCAGTTTAAAACGGTGGATTGTGAGATCCCATGTCGATTGGAGAGGTGAAGAAACAGTTCTTACAAGGGTTTGAAAACCTCTCCTTACAAGATGCAGTTTAAAACCATGAGAGTGACTGTGATACGAAAAGAACAATAGCAGATAATATCAACTAATGGTGGTCTTGGGTAATAACATATGAGTGGCTAGAATGGCCTAGTTGGTTAGAGCGTGTGGCCCTTAATTATAAGTGAGAGGTTCAATCTCACTTTCTTGCAATTCAAATGAAGCATACCATAATTATAATGGATTTTGGTGCTTCTCTCTAGTAAATATTTTCAATCAACTTCGGTTTGTGACGTGGCGTGTAAGATAACTAAACTCGTACTTAGATGTTCTAAAAAACAATGTTTAAAAGCATTATAGCTTGGCACAGAGTCAACTAACTATATCTAATATCCAAGCTACTTTCGACCCAAAACCCATCATATCACTCTCAACAACAATAGTTGATTGTATCCACTTTGGCTCACATTTTGCCTCACAATAAAAATTGATGTTAGAAGTGGGATTTGAACCCACACCCTCTTACGAGGACTAGAACTTGAGTCTGGCGCCTTAGACCACTCGGCCATCCTAACTACTAATGATGTATTCTTGGATTGGTTTGAGAGGGGAGTTTAGCATTCCGTATATGAGTGTGAAAATGTCTCCATAGTAGACGCGTTTTAAAACTGTGAGGCTGACAACGATACGTCACAGATTAGAATAGATAATATCTACTAACTGTTTGAGAGACGAACGAAACAATCCTAACAAGCGGCGAAAACCTCTCTCTAATAGGCATTTAAAACTGTGAGGCTGACGACAATACCTAATGGGATAAAATGGACAATGTCTGCTAGCAATGCGCTAGGACTTTTACGAATGATAGCCGAGCTAGTCACCGGCGATGTGTCTGCTAGCAATGCGCTAGGACTTTTACGAATGATAGCCGAGCTAGTCACCGGCGATGCGCAACTGAGGACGCTTGGCCCTCAAAAGGGGTGGATTGTGAGATCGCATGTCGATTAGAGAGGTGAAGAAACATTTCTTACAAGGGTTTGAAAACCTCTCCTTACATGATGCAGTTTAAAACCATGAGGGTGACTGCGATACGTAAAGAACAATAGCAGATAATATCAACTAATGGTGGTCTTGGGTAATAACAAATGAGTGGTTGGAATGGCTCAGTTGGTTAGAGCGTGTGGCCCTTAATTATAAGGCTTGAGGTTCAAGCTCTCTTTCTTGCAATGCAAATGAAGCATACCATTATTATAATGGGTTTTGGTGCTTCGCTCCAGTAAATATTTTCAATCAACTTCGGTTTGTGACGTGGCATGTAAGATAACTAAACTCGTACTTACAGATATTCTCAAAAATCATGTTTTGACAATTTTTAAAAGCATTATAGCGTGGCATGGAGTCAACTAACTATATCTAATATCCAAGCTACTTTCGACCCAAAACCCATCAATATCACGCTCACAACAATAGTTGATAGTATCCACTTTGGCTCGCATGTTGCCTCTCAATAACAATTGATGTTAGAAGTGGGATTTGAACCCACGCCCTCTTACGAGGACAAGAACTTGAGTCTGGCGCCTTAGACCACTCGGCCATCCTAACTTCTAATGATGTATTCTTGGATTGGTTTGAGAGGAGAGTTTAGCATTCCGTATATGAGTGTGAAAATGTCTCCATAGTAGACGCGTTTTAAAACTGTGAGGCTGACAACGATACGTCACAGATTAGAATAGATAATATCTACTAACTGTTTGAGAGACGAACGAAACAATCCTAACAAGCGGCGAAAACCTCTCTCTAATAGGCATTTAAAACTGTGAGGCTGACGACAATACCTAATGGGATAAAATGGACAATGTCTGCTAGCAATGCGCTAGGACTTTTACGAATGATAGCCGAGCTAGTCACCGGCGATGCGCAACTGAGGACGCTTGGCCCTCAAAAGGGGTGGATTGTGAGATCGCATGTCGATTAGAGAGGTGAAGAAACATTTCTTACAAGGGTTTGAAAACCTCTCCTTACATGATGCAGTTTAAAACCATGAGGGTGACTGCGATACGTAAAGAACAATAGCAGATAATATCAACTAATGGTGATCTTGGGTAATAAACAATGAGTGGTTGGAATGGCTCAGTTGGTTAGAGCGTGTGGCCCTTAATTATAAGGCTTGAGGTTCAAGCTCTCTTTCTTGCAATGCAAATGAAGCATACCATTATTATAATGGGTTTTGGTGCTTCGCTCCAGTAAATATTTTCAATCAACTTCGGTTTGTGACGTGGCATGTAAGATAACTAAACTCGTACTTACCGATATTCTCAAAAATCATGTTTTGACAATTTTTAAAAGCATTATAGCATGGCATGGAGTCAACTAACTATATCTAATATTGAAGCTACTTTCGAACCAAAACACATCAATATCACGCTCACAACAATAGTTGATAGTATCCACTTTGGCTCGCATGTTGCCTCTCAATAACAATTGATGTTAGAAGTGGGATTTGAACCCACGCCCTTACGAGGACCAGAACTTGAGTCTGGCGCCTTAGACCACTCAGCCATCCTAACTTCTAATGATGTATTCTTGGATTGGTTTGAGAGGAGAGTTTAGCATCCGTATATGAGAGTGAAAATGTCTCCATAGTAGACGCGTTTTAAAACTGTGAGGCTGACGACAATACCTAAAGGGATAAAATGGACAATATCTTCTAGCAATGCGTTAGGACTTTTACGAATGATAGCCGAGCTAGTCACCGGCGATGCGCAACTGAGGACGCTTGGCCCTCAAAAGAGGTGGATTGTGAGATCCCATGTCGATTAGAGAGGAAAACCTCTCCTAACATGATGCAGTTTAAAACCATGAGGGTGACTGCGATGCGTAAAGAACAACAGCAGATAATATCAACTAATGGTGGCCTAGCAATTGATGTTAGAAGTGGGATTTGAACCCACGCCCTCTTACGAGGACTAGAAGTTGAGTCTGGCGCCTTAGACCACTCGGCCATCCTAACTTCTAATGATTTATTCTTGGATTGGTTTGAGTGGGGAGTTTAGCATTTCGTATATGAGTGTGAAAATGTCTCCATAGTAGATGCGTTTTAAAACTGTGAGGCTGACAACGATACGTCACAGATTAGAATAGATAATATCTACTAACTGTTTGAGAGACGAACGAAACAATACCTAATGGGATAAAATGGACAATGTCTGCTAGCAATGCGCTAGGACTTTTACGAATGATAGCCGAGCTAGTCACCGGCGATGCGCAACTGAGGACGCTTGGCCCTCAAAGGTGACTGCGATACGTAAAAAACAACAACAGATAATATCAACTAATGGTGGTCTAACCAATTGATGTTAGAAGTAGGATTTGAACCCACGCCCTCTTACGAGGACCAGAACTTGAGTCTGGCGCCTTAGACCACTCGGCCATCCTAACTTCTAATGATGTATTCTTGGATTGGTTTGAGAGGAGAGTTTAGCATTCCATATATGAGTGTGAAAATGTCTCCATAGTAGACGCGTTTTAAAACTGTGAGGCTGACAACAATACCTAAAGGGATAAAATGGACAATATCTTCTAGCTGTGAGGCTGACAACAATACCTAAAGGGATAAAATGGACAATATCTTCTAGCAATGCGCTAGGACTTTTATGAATGATAGCCGAGTTAGTCACCGGCGATGCGCAACTGAGGACGCTTGGCCCTCAAAAGAGGTGGATTGTGAGATCCCATGTCGATTAGAGAGGAAAACCTTTCCTTACATGATGCAGTTTAAAACCATGAGGGTGACTGTGATACGTAAAGAACAATAGCAGATAATATCAACTAATGGTGGTCTAACACAATTGATGTTAGAAGTGGGATTTGAACCCACGCCCTCTTACGAGGACAAGAACTTGAGTCTGGCGCCTTAGACCACTCGGCCATCCTAACTTCTAATGATGTATTCTTGGATTGGTTTGAGAGGAGAGTTTAGCATTCCGTATATGAGTGTGAAAATGTCTCCATAGTAGACGCGTTTTAAAACTGTGAGGCTGACAACGATACGTCACAGATTAGAATAGATAATATCTACTAACTGTTTGAGAGACGAACGAAACAATCCTAACAAGCGGCGAAAACCTCTCTCTAATAGGCATTTAAAACTGTGAGGCTCACGACAATACCTAATGGGATAAAATGGAAAATGTCTGCTCACGACAATACCTAATGGGATAAAATGGACAATGTTTGCTAGCAATGCGCTAGGACTTTTACGAATGATAGCCGAGCTAGTCACCGGCGATGCGCAACTGAGGACGCTTGGCCGTAAAATACAACAACAGATAATATCATCAACTAATGGTGGTCTAACAATTGATGTTAGAAGTGGGATTTGAACCCACGCCCTCTTACGAGGACTAGAACTTGAGTCTAGCGCCTTAGACCACTCGGTCATCCTAACTTCTAATGATGTATTCTTGGATTGGTTTGAGAGGAGAGCTTAGCATTCCGTATATGAGTGTGAAAATGTCTCCATAGTAGACGCGTTTTAAAACTGTGAGGCTGACAACGATACGTCACAGATTAGAATAGATAATATCTACTAACTGTTTGAGAGACGAACGAAACAATCCTAACAAGCGGCGAAAACCTCTCTCTAATAGGCATTTAAAACTGTGAGACTGACGACAATACCTAATGGGATAAAATGAACAATGTCTGCTAGTAATGCGCTAGGACTTTTACGAATGATAGCCGAGCTAGTCACCGGGGATGCGCAATTGAGGACGCTTGGCCCTCAAAGGTGACTGCGATACGTAAAAAACAATAACATATAATATCAACTAATGGTGGTCTAACCAATTGATGTTAGAAGTGGGATTTGAACCCACGCCCTCTTACGAGGACAAGTGGGATTTGAACCCACACCCTCTTACGAGGACCAGAACTTGAGTCTGGCGCCTTAGACCACTCGGCCATCCTAACTTCTAATGATGTATTCTTGGATTGGTTTGAGAGGAGAGTTTAGCATTCCGTATATGAGTGTGAAAATGTCTCCATAGTAGACGCGTTTTAAAACTGTGAGGCTGACAACGATACGTCACAGATTAGAATAGATAATATCTACTAACTGTTTGAGAGACGAACGAAACAATCCTAACAAGCGGCGAAAACCTCTCTCTAATAGGCATTTAAAACTGTGAGACTGACGACAATACCTAATGGGATAAAATGAACAATGTCTGCTAGTAATGCGCTAGGACTTTTACGAATGATAGCCGAGCTAGTCACCGGGGATGCGCAATTGAGGACGCTTGGCCCTCAAAGGTGACTGCGATACGTAAAAAACAATAACATATAATATCAACTAATGGTGGTCTAACCAATTGATGTTAGAAGTGGGATTTGAACCCACGCCCTCTTACGAGGACAAGTGGGATTTGAACCCACACCCTCTTACGAGGACCAGAACTTGAGTCTGGCGCCTTAGACCACTCGGCCATCCTAACTACTAATGATGTATTCTTGGATTGGTTTGAGAGGGGAGTTTAGCATTTCGTATATGAGTGTGAAAATGTCTCCATAGTAGATGCGTTTTAAAACTGTGAGGCTGACAACGATACGTCACAGATTAGAATAGATAATATCTACTAACTGTTTGAGAGACGAACGAAACAATCCTAACAAGCGGCGAAAACCTCTCTCTAATAGGCATTTAAAACTGTGAGACTGACGACAATACCTAATGGGATAAAATGGACAATGTCTGCTAGCAATGCGCAACTGAGGACGCTTGGCCCTCAAAGGTGACTGCGATACGTAAAAAACAACAACAGATAATATCAACTAATGGTGGTCTAACCAATTGATGTTAGAAGTAGGATTTGAACCCACGCCCTCTTACGAGGACCAGAACTTGAGTCTGGCGCCTTAGACCACTCGCCCATCCTAACTACTAATGATGTATTCTTGGATTGGTTTGAGAGGAGAGCTTAGCATTCCGTATATGAGTGTGAAAATGTCTCCATAGTAGACGCGTTTTAAAACTGTGAGGCTGACAACGATACGTCACAGATTAGAATAGATAATATCTACTAACTGTTTGAGAGACGAACGAAACAATCCTAACAAGCGGCGAAAACCTCTCTCTAATAGGCATTTAAAACTGTGAGACTGACGACAATACCTAATGGGATAAAATGGACAATGTCTGCTAGCAATGCGCAACTGAGGACGCTTGGCCCTCAAAGGTGACTGCGATACGTAAAAAACAACAACAGATAATATCAACTAATGGTGGTCTAACCAATTGATGTTAGAAGTAGGATTTGAACCCACGCCCTCTTACGAGGACTAGAACTTGAGTCTGGCGCCTTAGACCACTCGCCCATCCTAACTACTAATGATGTATTCTTGGATTGGTTTGAGAGGAGAGCTTAGCATTCCGTATATGAGTGTGAAAATGTCTCCATAGTAGACGCGTTTTAAAACTGTGAGGCTGACAACGATACGTCACAGATTAGAATAGATAATATCTACTAACTGTTTGAGAGACGAACGAAACAATCCTAACAAGCGGCGAAAACCTCTCTCTAATAGGCATTTAAAACTGTGAGACTGACGACAATACCTAATGGGATAAAATGGACAATGTCTGCTAGCAATGCGCAACTGAGGACGCTTGGCCCTCAAAGGTGACTGCGATACGTAAAAAACAACAACAGATAATATCAACTAATGGTGGTCTAACCAATTGATGTTAGAAGTAGGATTTGAACCCACGCCCTCTTACGAGGACTAGAACTTGAGTCTGGCGCCTTAGACCACTCGCCCATCCTAACTACTAATGATGTATTCTTGGATTGGTTTGAGAGGAGAGCTTAGCATTCCGTATATGAGTGTGAAAATGTCTCCATAGTAGACGCGTTTTAAAACTGTGAGGCTGACAACGATACGTCACAGATTAGAATAGATAATATCTACTAACTGTTTGAGAGACGAACGAAACAATCCTAACAAGCGGCGAAAACCTCTCTCTAATAGGCATTTAAAACTGTGAGACTGACGACAATACCTAATGGGATAAAATGGACAATGTCTGCTAGCAATGCGCAACTGAGGACGCTTGGCCCTCAAAGGTGACTGCGATACGTAAAAAACAACAACAGATAATATCAACTAATGGTGGTCTAACCAATTGATGTTAGAAGTAGGATTTGAACCCACGCCCTCTTACGAGGACTAGAACTTGAGTCTGGCGCCTTAGACCACTCGCCCATCCTAACTACTAATGATGTATTCTTGGATTGGTTTGAGAGGAGAGCTTAGCATTCCGTATATGAGTGTGAAAATGTCTCCATAGTAGACGCGTTTTAAAACTGTGAGGCTGACAACGATACGTCACAGATTAGAATAGATAATATCTACTAACTGTTTGAGAGACGAACGAAACAATCCTAACAAGCGGCGAAAACCTCTCTCTAATAGGCATTTAAAACTGTGAGACTGACGACAATACCTAATGGGATAAAATGGACAATGTCTGCTAGCAATGCGCAACTGAGGACGCTTGGCCCTCAAAGGTGACTGCGATACGTAAAAAACAACAACAGATAATATCAACTAATGGTGGTCTAACCAATTGATGTTAGAAGTAGGATTTGAACCCACGCCCTCTTACGAGGACTAGAACTTGAGTCTGGCGCCTTAGACCACTCGCCCATCCTAACTACTAATGATTGGTTGGAGTAGCTCATTTTGTTAGAGTGTGTGGCTGTTAACCACAAGGTCGGAGGTTCAAGCCCTCCTTCTAGTGATGTGAATGAAGCATACCTTATTATATTAGGTGTTGGTGCTTCTCTCTAGTATATATTTTCAATCAACTCCGGTTTATGACGTGGCGTGTAAGAGAACTAACTCGAACTTACAAATATCCACCATGGTAGGAAGTCCTTATCATTTTTTATAAATAATGATGCTTTCATCCCAAAGCCCACAACGGGAGTAGATTTTATCCACTTTGGCTCGCGTTTTATCCACACTGACGTCGTGTTTCATCCCAAAGCCCACAACGGGAGTAGATTTTATCCACTTTGGCTCGCGTTTTATCCACACTGACGTCGTGTTTTTTTTAGTGTGTTTGTATGTGCTCAATTGTGAGGGCGAGATTGTAAGGGAGTAATGCATTGATTCAAGATTGTTGAGTGTTAAACACGAGTGAACTACATTTACGAGTGAACACACTTGAGGGATGAGGGAGTGCTTGTGAGGTCTTTTTTTTTTTCAACTTTCTTTTGTAGCATGGAAAATCCAGACGACAATCTTAACATTGCTGATGCACGATTGAGAGAAGCACAACAACGAACCATGGAAAGACTAATTCGAGGAATAGAAGAGTTGACCAATTGAATAGGCAGATTGGAGATTCAAAATAAAGCTTGAGAGAGGATTCCATTGCCTGCCCAATCTACGGATCAATATGAGGAAGACAATTCTGATCAACACGAGGATAATCCACATGCGGTTGGCCGTGGCTTGATGCGAGGGATAGGCCGTGGAAGAAGATATCATAATTTACCACAACAAGTTCTTTATGATTGATAGAATTGATCGTAACGTGGGGAGCATGACATTAAAACTCCCAAGTTTTATGGAAAAACCGATCCAGAGGAGTACCTTGAATGGGAGAAAACGGTGTAGTTGATGTTCAACTGTCATAATTTTAGTGATGAAAAGAAGGTACTGTTATGCATTGCTCAATTCAAATAATATGCTCATATTTGGTAGGATAAATTTGTTGGTTTTCACAGAATTTCGGTGAGAGGAAATTGGGAAAATGCGTAACAAAAAGGAGAGAGAAAAATAACTCTGAATTTGACTGGGTTCAGGTTGTTTTATTTTCTGAACAATTCTTCTATTTAAAGTAGAAAGGATTCTAAAATTGGCTGGAGAGTGGCCAACTAAGTCTGTGCCACTCCCTTCTAAAACTCTGGTGATCCATTCGACGTGATTTGTCTAATGGTCAAACTCACGATTTTCTGAAATCGTGTGAATAAGAAAAAAGATAAAACTCAAGTTTTATCTAACAATCTTCTCCTAAAACCTGTAGTGTATCTACCTTACTATTTGAACTCCGATCTTTGAGCGTAGTTCTTCAAATTTCACCCGCGTCAGGGACTTGGTGAAGATGTCTCCAAGTTGTTCCTCTGTTCGGATGTAATCAATTTTGATGAGCCCTCGATCTGCACATTCTCGAATGTAGTGGAACCTGATTTCTATGTGCTTGCTTCGTTCATGCAAAACTGGATTTTTGATCAGGGAGATCGTAGCTTTGTTGTCTACGTATAGCATTGGTGGATCACTTTCTCTCCCGGTGAGTTCTTCCATTAGTCGCGCAAGCCAGATCCCTTGTGTTGCTGCCATCGAAGAGGCGATGTATTCTGCTTCGGCGAAGGTGTTCGGTTCATCTGCACTGATGGCATGTAGTTCGGCCACTTCTTCAAGCTCGCGCACTGCCAGTCCAGGTGGTTCACCTCCTCCTACTAGGTCGTCCATCCTCCAGTACCTGGCCTCCAGATCAGTATCGTGATCGGCATCCAGCGTCGAATCCACAGTCCGTGGTGTTGCGAATTCCACTGGTTCAGGGGTTGCACCTGCTGGCGGCGGTGACGGCTGCTGATGCTGGGCTCCTCCTTCTTCCGGCTCAGTGACGGGGTACTCCACCGTGAATTGATTTGGATTATGGTCTGCCTCGATCACGTCATTCCACTGCCAGAAGGTGCTTTCATCGAAGACGACGTCGCGAGACACGTGAGCTCGCCCCCCTACAGGATCATATAGTCTGTACGCCTTGCTCCTGGGTTCATAGCCGATAAAAACGACCTTCAGCCCCCTAGGATCGAGTTTGGCGAGGTGGGGACGTGTTACCTTCATGTAAGCGACGCAGCCGAACACGCGAAAATGATGTACCGCTGGTTTTTTGTTGTACCAGACCTCATATGGTGTCTTCCCGTCAAGGCTTCGGGTTGGTGACCGATTGAGAAGATATACGGCCGTCATTACTGCCTCTCCCCAGAATCTCCCAGGCATCCCGGCCGTCACCAACAATGACCTTGCTGTCCCGACGATGGTCTGATTCCGGCGCTCCACCACTCCGTTCTGTTGGGGGGAGTAGGGCGCCGTTAGGTGCCGTTGTATGCCGATTTCGTCACAGTACTTACCGAAACTTGTCGAGGTGAATTCTCCACCTCGGTCTGTGCGCAGCACGCGCATCTTCTTCTCACATTCGGCCTCCGCTCGCGCTTTAATGCACTTAACCGCCTCTGCCGCCTCACTTTTCGCTTGCAGCAGGGTCAGCCACATGAAGCGGCTTTTGTCATCGACTAATAGGAGGAAGAAACTCTTACCGCCTGGGGTCGCCGGCTTGATGGGCCCGCAGACCTGAAACCTTTGTGATGTTAGGTCAAAGCTCTAACCACTTGAGCTATTCAACTTGTTTGTTGATAGGTTGGTTCCTCTGCAATGATATACACCGATCTTAACACAAAGGAGAGAGAAAAATAACTCTGAATTTGACTGCGTTCAGGTTGTTTTATTTTCTGAACAATTCTCTTATTTAAAGTAAAAAGGATTCTAAAATTGGCTGGAGAGTGGCCAACTAAGTCTGTGCCACTCCCTTCTAAAACTCTGGTGATCCATTCGACGTGATTTGTCAAATGGTCAAACTCACGATTTTCTGAAATCGTGTGAATAAGAAAAACGGTAAAACTCAGGTTTTATCTAACAAAATTGATGTCAAGTAGGAGAAGAAATCTTGAAGCAACCAATTGATTCATGGTACAAGTTCAAAGAGTTCATGCGGAAGCATTTTGTTACACATTATTTTTAACGAGACATGGCGCAAAAGCTTCAAGCATTGAAACAAGGACGCAAATCTATGGAGGATTATTTCACGGAGATGGATACATTGATGGATCGACTTGATCTCGATGAGAAAATGGAGACTCTCATGGCGCGGTTTCTTAATGGGTTAAACATAGAGATTGAAGACAAGACTTATTTACAGACTTATTCTAATATCGAGGAGTTGTTGCACACTGTAATTAAGATCGAGAGGCAAATCCAACGAAGGTCTCAATGGTATTCTTCTTAAACTTATTCCAATTCTACTTCTACATGAAAAAAGGATAGTAAGAACATTGATTATAAGCATAGAAATCAAGAGATTAATGAGAAGCCTCAAGCTAAATTTGAGAAAGGTGAGAGTTCTAGAACAGGGAAAGAAAAAGTAGAAAAGTCTAATGTTCGAAATAGGAATTTGAAGTGTTGGAGATGTCAAGGGGTAGACACTATAGTAGAGATTGCCCAAATACAAGAATTATGACCATCAAGGAGGGAGAAATTGTTAGAGATGACGAGGCACATGAGACATAAATGAGGAAAATGATGAGAGTGAGGAGTTTAGTGAAGAGGACCCTACACATATATCTATGGTTACTCGATGAGCTCTAAACACCCACATTAAGGAGGACGATTTAGACCAACGAGAGAACTTATTTCAAACTCGGTGTCTTGTTCAATCAGTACCTTGTAGTGTTGTCATTAATAGCGGTAGTTGCACCAATGTTGTGAGTTCCATTCTAGTCAAAGGATTTAATTTAAAGACACAACCACATTCAAGACCCTACAAGCTTCAATGGTTGAGTGATCGTGGGGAAGTACAGGTAACTCAACAAGCTCTTGTTTTTTTTACTATTGGAAAATATGTTGATGATGTTTTATGTGATGTTGTATCCATGCATGTTGGAGATTTACTACTGGGGAGGCCTTGACAATTTGATCATCGGGTAATGTATGATGGGTATGCAAATCGATACTCTTTTACTCACAGTGGTAGAAAAACTACTTTTGTTCCATTGTCTCCAAAAGATGTACTTATTGATCATTGCAAACTTGAAAAGAAAAGGCAAGAGGCTGATGCAAAAACAGATATTGAAAAAGAATCAAGTGAAAAAAAGAGCTTGAGTGAAAAGCAAGAGTAGCACCCAGCCTAGAGAAACAAAAAGAGAGAAAAGTCAAATTTGTAAGCTTGTATGTTAGATCAAGTGAGGCTAGGAATGTTTTGCTCTCTAACCAGACTATTCTTGTACTTATGTGCAAGGGGTCTTGTTACTTTACTAACACGCTGAATCCTTCTTTTCCTAGTGATTTGGTTGTGCTTTTGCAAGAGTTTGAAGATTTCTTTTCCAAGGAGATGCCTAGTAGTTTTCCACCACTTAGAGGGATTGAACACAAGATTGACTTCATTCCTGGTGCGCCCATTCCAAACCGACCAACAGAACTAATCCAAAGGAAGCCAAAGAGATACAAAGGCAAGTAAGTGAACTCCTTGCTAAAGGGTATGTACGTGAATGTTTGAGTTCTTGTTCTGTTCCAGTTATTCTTGCACCTAAGAAAGATGGTTCTTGGCGTATGTGTGTTGATTTTAGGGCTATAAACAAGATAACTATAAAGTATAGGCATCCAATTCCTAGATTAGATGATATGCTTGATGAGTTGCATGGATGTCGTCTTTTTACTAAGATTAATTTAAAATTGGGTTATCATCAAATTCGCATGCATATTGGGATGAGTGGAAAACAGCTTTTAAAACAAAGTATGCTTTTTATGAATGGTTGGTTATGCCTTTTAGATTAACTAATGCACCACGTACCTTCATGAGACTAATGAACCATGTCTAACGAGAATACTGAGGTAAGTTTGTAGTTGTTTACTTTGATGACATCCTTGTTTACTCTAAATTTTTAGATGATCACATTACTCATGTACACAATGTTTTGACTACTTTAAGAAACGAATGTTTGTATGTAAATTTAAAGAAATGTAGCTTTTGCATGGAAAAAGTTAACTTTCTTGGGTTTGTAGTTTCATCTAATGGTGTTGGTGTTGAGGTTGATGAGGAAAAAGTGAAGGCTATAAAAGATTGACCTATACCTCAAAGTGTAAGTGAGGTAAGTATTTTTCATAGTCTTGCAAGTTTCTACCGTAGGTTCATTAAGAATTTTAGTACAATTGCTTCATCCTTGAATGAACTTGTTAAGAAAAATGTATTCTTTATATGGGAAAAAGATCAAGAACTTGCTTTCAACACTTTGAAAGAAAAATTGAGTTATACTCCTTTTCTTGCATTACTTAATTTTCAGTCAACTTTTGAAACGGAAGGTGATGCTAGTGGAGTAGGGATAGGTGCTCTATTAATGCAAAATCCAAAACTTTTAACGTTCTTTAGTGAGAAGTTGACTTATGTATCTTTGAGGTACCCAACTTATAACAAAGAGCTTTATGCTTTGGTTCGTGCATTGCAAACATGGCAACATTACCTTTGGCATAAGGAGTTCGTTATTCATATGATTCATGAAAGTTTAAAAGCATTTGAGAGCACAAAGCAACTCACAATAGACGACATGCTAAGTGGTCAGAATTTATTGAAACATTCCCTTACGTCATCAAATATAAACAAGGTAAGGAGAACATTGTTGCAGATGCTTTATCACAAAGGTATGTCCTTCTCAATACTTTGAATGCTAATTTGTTGGGTTTTGAACACATAAAGGAGTTGTATCAACATGACATGTTCTTTGCTCCTTTTGTTGAATCTTGTGAAAAATGACTCATTGTGGATAATTACTTTTTGTTAGATGGATTTTTGGTCCGGAAAGGCAAACTTTGCTTACCATCTTTTTCCATACGTGAGCTACTTGTGAGGGATGCTCATGGAGGTAGTTTAATGGCACACCATGGAGTTTCTAAAACTTATGTTATGCTCTTTGAAAAAAAAAAATTGGCCTAAAATAAGACATGATGTTAATAAAGTTTGTGCTCGTTGTTTAGCATGTAAACAAGCTAAGTCTAGGTTTCAACCACATGGTTTATACTCCCCATTACGTGTTCCTAATAGTCTTTGGATTTATATATCAATTGATTTTGTTTTAGGTTTACCTAGGACTAGGAAAGGATATGATAGCATCTCTGTTGTGGTTGATCGATTTAGTAAAATGGCTCATTGTATTCCTTGTCACAAAACTGATGATGCAAAACATATTGCTAACTTGTTCTTTAGTGAAGTTGTATGATTGCATGGCATGGCATTCCTAAAAGCATTGTTAGTGATCGTGATGTAAAATTTTTAAGCCATTTTTGGCGTGTTTTATGGGGTAAGTTAGGAACTAAGCTAGTATATTCAATTACTTGTCATTCTCAAATGTATGGACAAACTGAAGTTGTTAACATAACCATGACTATTCTGGTTAGGGCTATTATTGATAAGAATCTTAAGACTTGGGAGGATTGTTTGCCATTTATAGAATTTGCATATAATATGGTTTCATAGCACTACTAAATGCACACCTTTTGAAACTGTTTATGGCTTTAATCCCTTAACCCCCATTGACTTGTTACCTATGCCGTCAAAAGAGTTTGTAAATTTCGATGCAAATGCCAGGGTTGAGTTTGTTCATAAACTGCACAAGCAAGTAAAAGAACAAATTGAGAAGCAAAATTCCAAGGTTGCCACCCAAATTAATAAAGGACGCAAGATTGTCATCTTCAAGCCAGGAGATAAGGGTTTGGGTGCATTTCCAAAAAGAAAGATTTTCTACTCAAAGAAAATCTAAGCTTTTACCATGAGGAGGTTGACCTTTTCAAGTTCTTGAGCGTATCAACGACAATGCTTATAAAATTGATTTACCAAGTAAGTATGGTGTTAGTGCAACTTTTAATGTTGTTGATTTGAGTCCTTTTGATGTAGGTGATGGCTGGGATTCAAGGACGAATCCTTCTCAAGAGGGGGAGAATGATATGAACCACAACCAAAGAATTTTCATATCCCAAGGTCCAATTACAAGGACGAGAGCCAAGAAGCTACAACAAACCTTGTAACTTATATTCAACCGATGGTGAGCTCATCAAAGGAAATTCTAGAAATCGTTGGAGACCTCCCTTATATGTTGTGCAAAGTTGAGCGTCAAGAAAGAGATGCATTAAATGCACTTAAGTTGCATTTAATGAACTCCGCTGAATTCATGGACTAGAAATTCAGGAACTAGTCCAAGGATGACTAATAAGCACATTTCATTCATTGCACTATTTAATTATAATTTAAATATTTGTTTGTCATATTTAAGCTAGTTTTTAATTTAGAAGTTAAGGTTAGATTGTACCCACCCTTTAACTTCTTTTGTGTAAAGACTATATAAGCCTTCTTTTCTTTGATGAGATCACATTTTGGAATTAAAAAAAATAGAATTTCTATTTTTTAGGTTTGATGAGAGCATGTTAGAGTTATTCAAGCGGTATTGATCAAAGCTCTTGTGGAGTGATTCGAATCATGAGTTTAGAAACGAAGTTCCATACTTTTCCTTTGGTTGATTCCATATCACTTTGAGAAGTTAAAATCTACAAATTTCTTATTATCATTTGATATTCAAATCACGAGTTTAGAAACGAGGTTCCATATTTTTCCTTCGGTTTGAAAAGTAAAAATCTACAAATTTCTTATTATCATTTGATAAATTAATGATGCTTTTGACCCAAGCCCACGACCATAGTAGATATTATCCACTCCCGCATTGGTTTGAGAGGGTATGAAACATTTCTTATATGGGTGTGTAAACTGTGAGGTTGATGCCAGTATCTAATGCAACGTGCGCTTGGACTATTACAAATGATATCAGAGCAAGTCACTAGGCAATGTGCCAGTGAGGATGCTTGGCTCTCAGAAAGGTTGGATAAATAGATCACACGTCGATTAGAGAGGTGAAGAAACATTTCTTACAGGGGTCTGAAAACCTCTCCTTAGTAGATGTTGTTTAAAACCGTGAGGCTGACAGCGATACGTAAGGAACAAAACTATTCAATATCAACTAGTGGTGGACTTGGATTGTAACAAATGATTGGCTGGAATAGCTCAGTTGGTTAGAGTGTGTGGCTGTTAACCACAAGGTCGGAGGTCATCAAACCCTTCTTCTAACGATGGGAATGAAGCCATAACTTATAACGATGTTTGTTCTTCTCCCTAGTAGAAATCTCCAATCAACTTGGTTTTGTGACGTGGCATGTTAGAGAACTAACTGGAACTTTGATATATTCTCAAAATTTGAAGTTTTAAAAATCATGTTTTCACCCTTCTAAAACTCCAAAACTCCAGTGAGTTCAATTGATGTCCACAATGGTACTTTTCTTCCATGACTTAACTTTGAAAAGTTCAAATCTACCAAGTTTTTATATGGGTAAACTAATGAACTTTCAACCTAAGCCCCCCAATACTAGTAGATATTATATACTGAGATCCCTTATTGATTTGAGGAGAATGAAGCATTCTTGTAAGGGTGTGTAAACCAAATATTGATTCTCATATTTATGCAAATATTTTACATTTTCATTTATCATAAAATCATTTATCGCAAGATTTAGAATAGTTGACCGGCCATGTGTGGGTCACGAGAAACAATGTTTCAACACAAGGGGGAATAGATGGACATGAAAGGACCCAATGCAGTAAAGTCTTGTTCTCAAACCTTCCTCTTCGTCAACGGTGTAAATCCCATGCACTTATTTTAGATCTCATATCGAATAGCGTAGGTTTTAAACTAGAAAATAAAATTTCAAGAATTGAGCATGTGTTAATGTGATGTTAATTTAAGATTAGAAATTGACTATGGAGTACGGTCTACATGTTATAGGAATTTAGATCTTTGGATTAGAACTTTGATATCAAAATTATGACACGTCTACTCTAATGGTTGACTTGACTGTATTTTCAATCTTCGGGTTAGAGAAATATTGATAATTATGAAAAAAAATAAAACTAAATATAAAAGTTGGCTAATGTTTTAGTAAATTACTATGCAAGAATAATTAAAACTTAGCCAAAATCGACTTGAAATAGGTCCAAAAACTAAAAGCAAATGCAAAAAACTAAGGAAAGCGTTGAAATAGTTGAAATTTAAGCTTAAAACTGAACCTCAGCCTCGGAAATTAGCAGAACCCAAACCATAGGTTCGTATCTGAAGCTAGGTTCGAAAATCCAAATCCACTAGTATTTTAGCCCTTAGACACGCCCTCAGCCAACTTGACCCAAGCCCAACTTCCATGACCCATCATCTTCTTAGCCAAACACGTGTCAGCGCATGCCCAAACTTCAATCTAGCCTTGCATAGCTTCACCTCAATCCACGTCGTGCATCTATTAGCCCGTCACCACTCAGGACCAAGAACAAACCCTACAACAAATACCACTTTTAATAGCTTTTAATAAGAACAATGTA
Organism: Cucurbita maxima; assembly: GCF_002738345.1. Taxonomy (NCBI): domain Eukaryota; kingdom Viridiplantae; phylum Streptophyta; class Magnoliopsida; order Cucurbitales; family Cucurbitaceae; genus Cucurbita; species Cucurbita maxima. Next base: position 211,467 of record NW_019272117.1, on the reverse strand, counting down.
TGTAAAGGTCTATAAAACGCATACGTATTCCCTAGGCATCAATGAACACCAGCCCGTCGTGCATCAATGACCCACCAGGTATGCTTGTATACGTATTCTTTGGGCTAACTTGATCGGACACAACACATTACACGTCAACGAACGCATTAGAAAAGAAAAGGCCCGCGTGATATCATGACAACTATAAGTATCAAAGATATGCATCTGTACTAGTATAACATAATAGGAAGATATCCCGATGCACATGACATACATACAAGCATGAGGTCCCATGCTTTTCATTCATAACATAACATTTATTTCATTTCCTTTCTCCTTTCGTTCATAACATATTTCATATATGCATCATGTATACATGAAAAACTTCACGTAATCCATCACATAACTTTACATGGTAAGACATAACATTTCGCACATGACATTTCATTTCATTCATAATATAGTGTAATGGACATCACATGCATACATAATATGCATCAATGACAATACAAAGAACATATAAGCATCACATAATTAAAATGGTACATGCAAGAGCCACATGACATGCACCATTATACATCAATCAATTAGCAACTAAAATCGTAATCGCCTTTGTCGAAGTTACTAATTGTTCGAAAGTCACCTCAAAAATATATTCCAATGCTTAATTCTCACATATATCAATTCATATGACATTCTTAGGTCATATAAGCATCTTAACCTTGCTAAACAAGACGATTAATTCCAATATACGCCCTGAAACTAACTAAAATGTGATAAATAAGAGTCTTACCGACCTTAAATGCCTTAAATAAGGTCAAAAATGACTTCAGGAGTTACAAAGACTCAATAATTAATACAAAATCCTTATTAAACACGTCTTGACTCGTAGAGTTACAAATAACCAACTCCGAGTTCAAAGCAACAAGAACCAAAGACTAGGGCGAAAATACTATCGACTAGTCGAAGTTATCCACAAGGTTGAGAAGGTATCGTATAGGATTCAACTACTCTCATATATGATGACTAGCCCTTTTGTTCACGTTAGTAACTTGAAACGTTACTATCTCAACCAAAAAGACATCAAGCACAAGGAGGTGGTACGACCTCACGCAAAGACGAAAAATTTCCATGCCAAGAAAGTAGAACAGACACCAACTAAGAGGACGCGAAGAGTCAACAAATCGAGAAGTGGGTTTCAATAGTCCCTATCATATTGGAAGAGAACTGTTAATACTAAGATGAGTGGGAAGTGCATCCACGGACTTGAAGTCAACCTCATCCTACGAGACTGAGTTTGTTAAGAGTCGATTGTCGAAGACGTCAATCAATTAGGTGAGGGAGGATGTCATGGTCATACTTGTTCAAGGCGTGTTGCCAATGGGCGCATGTTAGATATCCTGGTCATGCTTGTCTAGGACTTTTTGTTCATGGGCGTATGCCTGTTCCAAACCTTTTTTTTACTTTTTTCATGTTAGATAGGCTTTACTCTCATCATTGTGTCAATACGGGGGTGTATGATCGGTCACCAAAATTATATCTACACCCATAGGGTTAAAACGCCCCAAAATGTACTATAGAAGAATTTGAATTGGTGTCAATTCTTCATACCTTGGTTATATGCTATCAAAGTCGTTGTTGTTGCCTACTCGCTTTTATTTTATAACATTGATTTCTTTAAAATTATTTTCAACACATTTATTTGCTCCTGCTTTCTAAACATTTTTTTTAAACGTGACCCATGTCGCGAGCATACACCAATATTAAATTTAACACGACTGACTTATTTTCTAGGTTAGAACAAGTGTCGCACAATCGCTATCCCAATGCCGTAAGAGTGCGATTGTGCCACAAAGCGCGCGTAGTTGTACGTAAGACTCCTTTAGGCACGTGTGGTAGCTCCAAAGGCAATCTGGATGATTGTTATGTATATTAAAAAAATTATCGAAATAACCCTAGGGTGAGAATTTATGATTCATTCTGAATTTAATGTTTTTCGCTGTGCTAGAATGGAGGAATGGACATTGTGGCTGGTTGCTCTTGTTAATTATGGATATTATCTCTTGGTTGAGCTTGCTTGAATAGTTAGAATATGTCTTCCATACTTAGTTGATTGATAGGAATATCCGCCAAATAAGCTTGCATGAATATTTAGTCTATGCATTTCGCGGTTTAAGTAATCGATAGAAATCTCTCTCTAATAAAGCAGGCATGAGTGAACCAAGCTAAGATTAGAACGTTAGAGCTAGAAAGATTTTTTATGTTGGCCTAGGACAGTACGTTTCAAGTATACCAGGCACCTTAGAATCCTGAGCGAATAAGAGATCTAGACTTGAGAGCACCCAAATATTGAATTAGCCTTGAGAAGTTGGTCTTGAGCATCCTAGAAATGTGAGTTAAGATCTAAACCACTTAGATGCCTTGAGAACCTAGTAAACCTCAACGAAAAGGATTACTAAGAAAGCTTAACAGGCTTAATAGTAATGTAAACGGTGTCACGAAAACCTCCAAGACTACTCGAGTATTTCAATTGCGTGCAGAAATGGGTTAAAGGTGACCTCGTGATTCTATAAACAAGTATTGAGAAGGAACTTAAGACTACACAAGTGGTTAACTCTTTTATTGTGTGTAGAAATAGGTCAAGACCGTTAAGACACAATATGAACTACTTTGATTTCAATTATCAAACACAAAAACAAAGTTCAAAGCATCAATTTGAGCCCAAAAGTCTTCTATAGGTCAATCTTGACAAAGTTACTAATGTGAGGCACACCTTCAAAAGGCAATATTAAACGCACCAAATTAAATCGGGTGATGTTTTATTAAATACACCCAAGTTTTAACAAGGAGTGAGTTTTTCAATTTATGTTTTTCAAATTAAACTTCCGAAATTTTATTAAAAATTTTAGAGGCTGGACTTCAGGATGGCGAACAAGAAAAGAGTGCTGAGAAAAATCTCAAGAACTCCAAATAAGATATAAAAAATAATAATAATAAATTAGAAAAGTGATCCAATTCAACTCTCCAGAGTCATTATGTGTCTAGCTTATTATGGAACCTATACTAACTAAATAACCGAGTTAATTGACAAAAATTAAAAGAAATAAAGAAATTGAAAGAAAAATAAAGGACGTGAGAGAAAAATAAACTGGGGAGAGAAAGAGAAGTAACTACTAAACACTTTTTTATTCAACCTCAAGGAGTTCGATTCTAGATAGGTTTTCATTACGAAATCTTCACAGAACCTTGTGGAAAAGCACTTTGGGCTCTTGAATCGTCCAAGACAATCAAGAATCGTGGAAGAACATGTCGTAGGTTTTCTAACTTTTTAGTCTCGGTATTTTAAAAGATCCATGAGATTATTTGGGAGTTTTGATCTGAGTTTTTTTAAGTGTGGATCTAAAAGTGATGCTACGCAAGTTTTATGAAAAAACTTTGAAAAGATTCAAGCTGAAAGTTGGTATACCAGTGGAGCCCCATGTTACGATAAGAACATGTAATCGTCCAATTTTAGTTGTGAATATATTTGTATGTAGTTGATTTAAAATTTTAAGAAAAATGTATTTTTATAGAGAAGTTATGACTGTAACTATTCGATTTTGAAAAAAAAATAGCATTTAATCTCGGCGGAAATCACATAATTTTCGGTTAGGCATTTATTTCATATTCAAAACTATTCCCCAGCCCCTTTAAATTTCTCTATGCTCAAACCTCCCAACTGTTATTCAATCGTTTTGTTTTCTGTATTTTTCAACCGAGATCGAAAAAGAAAATAGAGAGGAGTTTGAGAAGAAAATTGTGGGTTTCTACTTCGCAAAGATCTTTGTATTTGATGTTTATTTTTGAAGTTAAAAACATAAGGGTATTTCGAAAGTGTTGTATTAATCTCCGGAAGGCAAACCCTTGTGCAAGCATGAAAGAATGTCATTAGAATCATTAGTATTCTCGCCGGAAAATAGAGAATGGAATCGCAAGGATTTTCGATTTGTTTACGGGTGAAGAAGATGGGTTGACAGGCCAGTTATTCGGATTCTTATTCATGTTTCAAACCCACGGCTCCATCTTCGGCCCACAAGTTCCAAGCCCAATCTGCAGCCCTCCAATTTACCTAGAAATTACGGCCTAAACACAAAACCATTTGTTTTTAGTCTAATGTCAAGCAACTCATACACGCGACCAAGAACCTAAGTTTGTGACCTGACAGCCGTGTTGTCCTCTGCGCATGCGTGCGTGTAATCTCGACTCGACTCAATGATTCTCGGCTGGACTTCAACATGTCATCGACTCGATTTCATTGTTTCATGAGGCTCAACTACGCCGCGTACATGAAGATCACACATCCCCACCTTTCCAAGCTCAATCTCAAGGGGTTGAAGGTCGTCTTCATCGGCTACGAACCTGGGAGCAAGACATAAAGGCTCTATGATCCTGTGGGGGAAAGAGCTCACATGTCGCGCGACGTTGTCTTCAACGAGAACACTTTCTGGCAGTGAGCGACGTGGTCGAGACGGACCAGAACCTAGAACAATTCACAGTGGAGTACTTCGTCAACGAGTTGGGAGAAGGAGGAGGGCAACACCCGGCACTCTCACTGCTACCAACAGCTGCACTGGGCACGCCTACACCAACTCCAGCCGCAACTCCTGATGTGCCCCCGAAACCAGTGGAGTTCGTAACACCGCAGATTGCAGATTTGAAGCTAGATGCCGATCACGATGATGGTCTGACGGCCAGGTACCGAAATATTGAAGACCTACTAAAAGAGGTGTCAAATTACATGCCATCAGCGCGGATGCAACTATTGAAAATAAACTCTCGCTCTGATACTAATTTGTTGAAATAACACTCACGAAACTGAAAAGGAGATGTCGAGAGGGGAGAGACAAGGAGACAAACAATTCTGAAAAACATTTTTCTATTGGTTTGTACTTCTTGTTCTCTTTTCTATTGGTATTTGCTTTTTTTTTCTTATTCTTCTTCTCTTCTTGCTATGCTTTCCGGCATTGAAAACAACCTAATTTATAAGTTTTATGAAGACTAAAAATAGCTATTGCATGTGCTATCATTTTCTAACTTGCTGTTTTTTAAATAGTGGTTTTTCATTTTTTGTTGCCTTCTCTTTCTCCAAACTCAATTTCAAAAACTTACTAAAATTAACAAAATTAAAAACTCAACAAAACTCCTCATAAACTTGAATGGTCTGTTCAATGTTTAATGATTCCACCTACTCCATTTTCATTTTTTTTAGCTCGGTCGTGTTTCTTCAATTTCCTCTCCTTGTCCTCAAGTAGGAAACTGAGTTTGTCTTTCTCTGATGAGACTTCATTTGGAGCTTCTCGAGAACAGCCCATTTGAAACACCAACTCATCATTTTTCCTGTTCTTAGTCACGCTCGACTCAGACGTCATAGCTTCATTAAGTTTACTCAATTCCCTTCGCAGTCTACGACATTTTCAACTTCCATTTTTGCTTCCTCCATTTTGACTTTATCACGAGTGAGTATCTCAATCATGTGTCGAAAATTCACTGCCTCCTATTGGACTCGATTCAGATTCACGTCGAGTGAGACTCTCTGTTGAGTCAGCATCTTTATATCTTTCTCCTCCCTCACTAGCTCATCCACAAGAGCATCAATCTTCATTAACAAGCCATTCTCTTTCTCCACACCTTCTTCAACTTTCTTCACAGATTCAGAGATTACCTTCCCATTCTCTTCCTTCTCAGCAACTTCCTTATCTAACTTTTCAACCTTCATTTCTAACTCTTTCTTTTCTTCTTCCATTCTCATCCTCTTTCTTTCTCAAATTGCTTTTCTGGCCATTGGAGCTCTCTCTCTTCGAGCTCGGACTCTCTGTTATCTGGTTGTTCATATTTCTTCGATTTTCTCGTCTCTGCTATCAGAATTTCACATCCGCTGCGCATCACCTCATTTTCAAGAGTTAACACTGTCTCACAACTATCACCAGCGTCTTTCACGCTGTCGTGTCCTTTTGTGCTCAGCTCTTCATTTTGGTACATCAAGAGAATGCCTTCGTTTTTTGCGTCATCCAAGGCTAGGTTGATAATTTCTTCCACCTTTTCCTTGGCTCAACAATCTCTTGCATAATGACCCATTTTGCCACAATAGTAACATCCGTCGGAGTTACAATTATTTGCATAGTGGCCATATTTTTTACATTTGTAACACTGGATGTTGGAGTTATATCCTTGACTGCGTTCTTAATTATGTCCTCTTCCACGCCAATTTGCTTGGCTAGACTGTCTCTTCTCCTTATAATTTTCTTCATTTCTGCTGTATTGACCACCTCGACCATTTTCGCGACTTCCTCGACCTCTACCTTGAATATTTTGAGAGTAGAGTACCTTTTCATCCTTTCTTTATGCCTTAGTCTGAAGCACTTGATCGAGTGTCTCCTCCTTCTTTTTCTTACGTTGATGTGGCCGGTTCAATGTCGACCCAAAACTCGATATTCCCTCGGTCTTTCTCATTTTTAACTCCCTTCTAGACTGGTTCTTACAAAAATCTTTATGGTTCCAGAAACTAGACACAATAAGGAGTCTATGTAAGGAAATTTGAGGTTATTCGGATATTGGAAGCTCAAGAACGGAGGTCCCGAACGTTGATGATGAGGAAAGTAGCCACCTTGGACTTTTTGTTAAGAAATACTTGTAGGAATCACTTGGATTTCCATATGAACCCTAAACCAAGTATGACTTAAAGATATATAAAAGAAAAACTCAAAGAACTGTGAGTTAAGGCCCTAAACCGATCAAATTGCTTGTGAATTAGGTAACACTAAAATAACTCACTAAATGAACTTCGATTCCTATGAAACTTCAATACTTAGCATATTATAGCATGTTGAGGTTATATATGAAATTTGGTAGTCATTGGATAAGGATAAGTAGGTAAACTATGAAACGGTGCAAAATGACCATAATGTCCCTAAGGATATCTACCTACAGTTCATGACCTCCAAATACTATGAAACTCTGAATTATATCTTATTTTATGATGCTTGATGATGTGGTGAATATTGAAAACCATTGGAACTCGGTAAGTAGCAAAACCAAGAATTAGGGGTAAAATGAACAAAATGCCCCTAGGACTACTTATGATAATTCAAGGTCTATACATCTTCAAATGATTTGATACTTCTTATAAGATCTATTCTTAAGGACATGAGGATATATTTGAGATTTCAAGTTGATTGGAGCGGAACCTAAACCAAGTCAGGACCCAAGAAACACCACAAGAATTAAGACTCTTCTAGAACCCTCTAAAGAAATTCTAGGAATTTATGACCTTCTAAAACGACTCATGCTAAGATGGGTTCATATAGTTACAAATGAAAGTTACAACTTACCCCTCAAGGAATTATGGACCTTAAAAACTTACAAGATTGAGAACCAAGAACAACATCACACAAGCTTTACTAGGTACCACTCAAGGACGAGAGACCAAGGTCCCCAAACTCAGAAACTCAAGAATGCTAGGTAATACTCTAATCATGTACGAAGTGACCTGTGGCCTCCCACCAAGCGGTGCTTTCTAAAGCCCAAGAATTTCTCTTCTAGGTAGGATGCCATGCACCATGTTTCCTTTGTAGGATGTCATGTTTGGCCTCATGTTTCCTTCACCTAGATGAGATGTCCTGTACCACGTTATGGGTACCCAAAAGATTTGCAGGATGCCATGTTCATGTACGCACCGACCACGTGACCTTTATGGTCTATCATGGGGAGTAATCTAGAGCCACGGAGGAACAAGAAGAGAGTACATTACCTTAACCAAGAATCAAGAACCTCCTAAGACCTCCCACGGTACAACATGCTCATGACTTAGACTATGTTGCTTGGAATGCATGAAGCCTTGAGCGTAGGTATTTAGATTGTATTAAAGGGCAAGCCCTTGATGTAGGATTAGACTACATCACTTGGAACGTAAGATGCATTGGAGGTAGGTTTTCAAAATATGCCGCTTGGAACACATGAAGCCTTGGGCATAGGTTAGAAGACTGTATCAAAGGGCAATCCCTAAGATGCGGGTTAAGACTATGTCACTTGGAACACATGAAGCCTTGGAGACGAATGTTAAGGCTGTGTCGCTTGGAACGCATGAAGCCTTGGCTAGGGCTGTAAATCCTAGGGGGAGTGTCTTGGAGAACGAATCAAGAACCAAGAAAGTATAACGAATAAGAGAAAGATCAAAGACTAGAACATGGATCAAGATCCTAATTTTAAGGACAAAAACTAAGAACCATGGTACTAAGACCCTTAAAGAATAACTAAGGTTTAACAATCCAGGGACCAAGCTCCTCAGGATAGATCATGATAAGGACCCCAAGTAAAGAACAAGAAGTCGAGGGCCTAAGTACTTACCACAAGAACAAGAAAAAGAACAAGAACAAGAACAGGAACAAGACAAGAACAAAGAATGTGGTACCCTAGCATATCAAGGACACGATTAAGAGCCTACAAGTAGGCTACTTACTAAGTTTTTGTACCCATTCCTTATTCTCCATTTTTTTAGGTAATAAGCAGCTAATCGAGGTCGGGAGCAGATCCCAAAGACTATTCTCACCCGTCGTCCTCAACCCTTTTGTCTTAAAATATTTTGTGTCTATTCCTTATTTTGTGTTTTAAGTACTATATTGTGCTTTAAATACTTATGTATAAACTTTATTTTGATATAATGTAAATATAATGTTTTAAATTCCTTTGTTTTATTTCGCAAAAAATTTACCCATCTTTTAGAGTCATCGAGTCAGTCCGGTCCTTACAGCTTTGTTCCCCTCTCTAACGATGTGGGATCTCATGCTATTATTCAATCATACATTGATATTTTACTTACTTATAAGCACTAATGTACTTTGTCAAATTATATTTTACTTACTTATAAGCACTAATGTACTTTGTCAAATTAATACCAATTAGTTCAACTATATATCAAGTATCATTCAACCACATGAACCCTCCTAGTTTAGAAATAGTTCTATATGCTAATAGTTACTACCATACTTAAATAAATGAATTTTCAAGTCTAATTTATAAATATAACTTATACAAACCCTTTGCAATTTATACAAACCCTTTGTAATATAACATGTGTTAACATGTCAAATTTGTCTATTAAACCATATAACATATATAAATTAAATATCAATTCATAAACATGTTTAATCTACCAGCAATACTTAAATGGAGAAATCTATAAGTAATACTTAAATGGAGAAATCCAAATAGTTACGGCAATCTAAATTTGATTCTAAGCTATTTTCTTCTTTTAAATTTTTCAATATCTTCCAATTAGTTTCTAAAATAAAAAATTTTAATAGTTGCATTTTAACTCAAAAAAAATGGCAAAATAAAGATGTCAAACTGAATTAAAATAGATAAAAATAGTCCAATTCGTCGGATTCAATTCAACCCTGGTTATTCAACCTCCATTTTCACAAATGGTGGTTGGAGGTGTCATTTTACTTCAATTTCAATTTTTCATATCATCCAGCTCAATTCTATCCTTAGTTGATGCCTTCAACAAAAGTATAGTGCTCATCTAGATGAATTTAATGAGATAATAATCAAGAAAAATCATTGACTCTACAAGTAGAATTTTTTGGAGTATATTTTAGAAGATAAAAATAGCCTAAAATCATTTTTGTAAGACTAAAACCCAAACTCGAATTAATTTTTCTAATTTTTTTTAAGTGATCTTTTATTCACGAATGTTAGAGGCTGAATTTTAAAATGATAGAGAAGGAAAAAAATGCTTTGCAAATTCGTAAGAACTCACATAACAACATAAAAGAAAATAGTCCAAACTTAAAAAAACGGTTGAAAGTTATAATTCACATTCTTTCCCTTCCCTTTTTAATCATAAATGATTGTTTCAAAATTCCATTTTAAATAATTTTTTTAGAAAACCCAAAAAGTAGCAATCTCCCTTCAACACATAACTTTGTCAACCAATGTCATTGAAAAATAGGAAAGAGCTAAGCTTGTTTCGAATAGCGCACAAGAGTTAGGCTTGTTTTACGTTACCTAGGTCACTATATTTTTAGTAGACCGAGCATCTTAGAATCATGAGCGAGTTACGTAGACCTTTGTGCTCCGAGAAATTGGATTAGCCTTAAAAAGCTAGTTTTGAGCGACGTAGAAATATGAGATGTGATTTAAATTTCTTAGATACCTTACGAATCATGTAAATCTCCACTACGCCTAAGAAAATTTAAGACAGCTTACGAGTCCATTACCAGGGTGAACAATGTCACTAAAGCCCTACCACCTCCTATTCCCTCTACTCCTCAATTGCACTATTCAACAACTTAGAACGAACCTAGTAGTGCGCCAACCTATTCACAATGCAAGCTGACTAATTCTGAGAATTAAAAATTAGTTCACAATAATATGAGTGGTCAGAAGTGGGATATGAAACCACACCCTCTTACGGGGACCAAAATATATGTCTAGCACCTGAGACCACTCAACCATCCTGACTGCTTATTATGAGATCTCACATTGATTTGGTGTGTAAACGTTTCTCTAGTATTAGATGCGTTTTAAAACTGTGAGGGTGTCTACGATATGTAACGGACTAAAATAGACAATACTTACAGATAGTAAATTTTATCCACTTTGGCTCACAATAATATGAGATGTCCAAAGTTGGATTTGAACTCACGCCCTCTTACAAGGACCAAAACTTAAGTTTAGCATCTTAGACCACTCAACCATCTTAACTACTAATGATGTGTTCCCAGATTGGTTTGAGAGGAGAGTTTAGCATTCCGTATATGAGTGTGTAAATGTCTCCATAGTGGACGCGTTTTAAAAGCGTGAGGCTGACGACGATACGTCACAGATTAAAATAGATAATATCTACTAACTGTTGGAGAGACGAACGAAACAATCCTAACAAACGGCGAAAACCTCTCTCTAATAGGTGCGTTTTAAAACTTTGAGGCTGACGACAATACCTAATGGGAATAAATGGACAATGTCTGCTAGCAGTGCGCTTGGACTTTTACGAATGATATCCGAGCTAGTCACTAGCGATACGCGAGTGAGAACGCTTGGCCCTCAGAAGTAGTGGATTGTGAGATCCCACATCAATTGGAGAGGTGAAGAAACATTTCTTACAACAGTCTGAAAACCTCTCTTTAGAAGATGTAGTTTAAAATCATGAGGGTGACAACGATACGTAACGAACGAAAGCAGACTGTTGGGTTTTATGTCCTAAAACACATAGTTTGTAAACAAAAACATATTTTGTTTTCACTAAAGTTATTATTGATGTTTATTCAATAAAGACTTTTATGAAATAAAGTGAATGTTACGATCATTAATCTAAATTCAATAAACTAAGATCACTCTGGCTATAGTATGATTACTTGAACTATATGTAGAGACATAAGAGTGGATCAAGTTCAAGTATATAGTCAAAATGATCTATAGTATAGGGATAAGGTTGAGTACCTTATTCTGGGGACATTATGGATATGACCTACTTTTTTATATGATATAAACAATGTGATCACTAAATTGTACATGTGGAGACATGTGAGTGGGGGCGTCCTATGCAATGAGTATTGCATAAGATCGGAGCATGAAGAAAACCACTCTCACTTTATAATGTCGTTTACTGTTGAGACTGATTTTTTCATTCGATGACCTAGGTAACTCGATCTTAATCCTGAGCTAACTATGAACTCTTATTTATTCGGAATTATCCTTAGATTTGTATGGGTGATAGTGGCCCGAGTTTGCCGACTCAATAAGCCTCCCATTTCAGGGGTAAGACTGAGTGAATAGCTGGGGACATAGATTGTAACATGGAATTTACTCCTACCAGCTTTTAGGGATAATAAAGAGGTTGTTCCCTTAAGTACTCATTCCAAGTCTTGAACAAGGGGCCCCACCCTCTCATTGGCCCGAGAGGTATTTGGTTTGGTGGTTGGACCACAAACCAATTGTTCATTAGAGGATTAGTAGGTCTCAAGGAACAAGAAGTAACTTTAGGGGTAAAACGGTAAATTGACCCAGCTCTAGTTACGAACAACCTGTAAAGGATCGACTTACTAATCATGGTTATATCAAATGGACAGAAATATATCTATAATACTAGGATATAGTGGAGTGTCCTAGTAGTTAACGATTGTTGGTTAACAAGGTTAATGAGTTTAGTCGATTAATCTCGGATCTTTGAAGCCCATGATCTGTAGGTCCATTACGCCCCCTTGCTAGCTCATATCAAACTAAAACTTAGAACAGTGTGACGAGTGAGTTTGAAGTGTTCCAATTCAAATTAGGGAATATACGCTAAATATATACGATATATTTAACCGCATTGTGTTTTAATTATGAATTAAACAAAAAGAGAGAATTAAAGATAATTAAATAAGATTTAAATATTTTAATTATGAATAGGGATTCATAATCAATATATGCCGGAATTGATTGGGATTGACATTTTATTTAATGTTAAATATTAATTAAATTGTTTAATTAATCATTTAATATTTTTTTGATTTAAAATTAATTGTTGAATTAAAATAAAGAAAGTCAAAATGTTGACTTCACGAAAAACACATGTTTGAGTTAGTGGAATATTGAGTGTCAATATATGGTTTAACCAAACTTGCACGTTTGCCACATGATCCCATAAATTTGAGTGAAATTTTGAGTGTCAAAATTTGGTTTAACCAAAAATGCATGTTTGCCAAATAAACCCCACAAATTTGAGTGGAATCTTGAGTATCAAAATTTGGTTACTCAAAATTGCATGTTTGCCCTATCAAATATGACTCTATAAATAGAGTGATAAGGTACATGGAATGTTTGCTTGAAAAGCTTTGAGAAAATCTCTCAAAACTCTCTTTACAAATACTAAATTCCAATCAAGTTTAGTCACTCACCGGATTCCACAATCCCGTTCTAAGGCTGGAGAATAGTAGGGAAGACACTAGTGGTGGTTCGAAAATGGTTCCTGGAGAAAGAGGAATCTGAACTAGAACATGCTAGCTAATTTACCATAATTTATGTACTTAGAGTGCCTAAGATCCAAATTGCTTTTGCACATGTTATACTAACATCATAACAGACAATATCAACTAATGGTGGTCTTGGATTAAAAAAATGAGTGGTTGGAATAGCTTAGATGGTTAGAGCGTGTAGCTGTTAACCACAAGGTTGGAGGTTTAGCTCGAACTTACAAATATTCTCAAAAATCATGTTTTGACACTTTTAAAAAACACTAGCGTGGCGGCGAGTCAATTGTGATATCCATGCTGCTTTCGACCCAAAGCCCACCCACCACACAACGGTAGTAGATTCTATCCACTTTGGCTCACATTTTGCCTCACAATAACATGAGATGTCAGAAGTGGGATTTAAACCCATGCCCGTTTACGAGGACCAAAACTTGAGTTTGGCACCTTAGACCACCTGTTATCCTAACTCCAAATGATGTGTTCCCGGATTGGTTTGAGAGGGGAGTTTAGCATTCTATATATGAGTGTGTAAATGTCTCCATAGTAGACGCGTTTTAAAATTGTGAGGCTGACGACGATACATCATGGATTAAAATAAATAATATCTACTAATTGTCAGAGAGACGAACGAAACAATCCTAACAAGTGATGAAAACCTCTCTCTAATAGGCGCATTTTAAAACTATGAGGTTGACAACAATACCTAATGAGAAAAAATGGACAATGTCTGCTAGCAGTGCACTTGGACATTTACGAATGATATCCGAGCTATTCATCGGCGATGCGCTAGTGAGGACGCTTGGCCCTCAGAAGGGGTGGATTGTGAGATCCCACATCGATTGGAGAGGTGAAGAAACATTTCTTACAAGGGTCTGAAAACCTCTCCTTAGAAGATGCAGTTTAAAACCATGAGGGTGACAGCGATACGTAACGAACGAAAGCAGACAATATCAACTAATGGTTGTCTTGGATTGTAACAAATGAGTGGCTAGGATTCGAGGACGAATCCTTCTCAAGAGGGGGTGAATGACCAAAGAATTTCATACCTCAAGGTCCAATTACAAGGACAAGAGCCAAGAAGATGCAACAAACCTTGTACACTTATATTCAACCGATGGTGAGCTCATCAAAGGAAATTCTAGAAATCGTTGGAGACCTCCCTTATATGTTGTGCAAAGTTGAGCGTCAAGAAAGAGATGCATTAAATGCACTTTAAGTTGCATTTAATGAACTCTGTTGAATTCATGGGACTAGAAATTCAGGAACTAGCCCAAGGATGACTAATAAGCACATTTCATTCATTGCACTATTTAATTATAATTTAAATATTTGTTTGTCATATTTAAGCTAATTTTTAATTTAGGAGTTAAGGTTAGATGGTAACCCACCCTTAACTACTTCTTTTCTATAAAGACTATATAAGCTTTCTTTTCTTTGATAAGATACATCACATTTTGGAATTAAAAAAAAAATAGAATTTCTATTTTTTAGGTTTGATGAGAGCATGTTAGAGTTATTCAAGCAGTATTGATCAAACCTCTTGTGGAGTGATTCGAATCACGAGTTTAGAAACGAGGTTTAGAAACGAGGTTCCATACTTTTCCTTCGGTTGATTTCATATCACTTTGAAAAGTTAAAATCTACAAATTTCTTACTATCATTTGATAAATTAATGATGCTTTTGACCCAAACCCACAACGATATTAGATATTATCCACTCCCGCAATTGGTTTGAGAGGGTATGGAACATTCCTTATATGAGTGTGTAAACTGTGAGGCTAATGCCAATATCTAATGCGACGTGCGCTTGGACTATTACAAATGATATCAGAGCTAGTCACTAGGGCTAGTGAGGACGCTTGGCTCTTAGAAGGGTTGGATAAATAGATCACACGTGATTGGAGAGGTGAAGAAACATTTCTTACAAGGGTCTGAAAACCTCTCCTTAGTAGATGCTATTTAAAATCGTGAGGCTGACAGCAATACGTAACGAATGAAACCATTCAATATCAACTAGTGGTGGGCTTGGGTTGTAACAAATGATTGGCTGGAATACCTCAGTTGGTTAAAGCGTGTGGCTGTTAACCACAAGGTTGGAGGTCTTCAAGCCCTTCTTCTAGCGATGGGAATGAAGCATAACTTATAATGATGTTTGTTCTTCTCCCTAGTAGAAATTTTCAATCAACTTGATTTTGTGTTATGGCGTGTCAGAGAACTGACGAGAACTTTGTGTAAAGGTCACACAACAATGCACATGCTCGATCTAAATGAACACAAAGAACAGGATAGAGAAAAGTGTAAGAAGAACTCTGGCTAAAAGAATTTTTGTTTTTTATTGATGACTTCACCTATGCAAAATGTGCAACTGAAGTCTAAGATTGCAACCCAATTTCCATTCCTCTAATGCTCAAGGTTTCCCAATGTCCATTCCTTAAGGATCAAGGTTTCTCTAAAGAAATGGCAGAAATAAAGGATTGAAATGACTTAACTGAAGACGAGTGAATAGAAGAGTTAAAGATAATGTAATGCTTATAATTCTTTTAGGCTAATGAGTGATGTCATCCCATGCATGTTTTAATAATGGATGTGAAAATTCATAATAAATATTTTTAAAATAAAGTCATGGACTTATCTATTCCATTCAAAACAAAAATTAAAATAACATTATTTTTTAACCTAAAACAAATTGCATTAAAAACACCTAATATCTCCTAATTAAATTCAATACTACTGCTCTATCATGATCTATCCTGACTTGTCGTGGTTCATATCAACTTCCATGATTTTTCCAGCATTTACCATTATCCGTGCATGGGAGCTTTAACTTTAACTTTACCTAAAAAGTATAAGGTAACACGTGGCTTGAGTATTTTAAGAAATACTCAGTATGTCACCCCACTATTTCGGTTAGTAATGCAATCACACATAAAACATAAACGAGACCGATAATTTAAAAAACGTAACATGATCTTAGGTACTTTTTAGTTCCGGGCAGAGTTGGATGCATGGTGCTTCTCCACAGACGGCCCATGTACGCACACATGGACCACCAGGCGTGCTTGTATACGTATTCCCTGGGCTGACTTGATTGGACACAACACATTACATGTCAATGAACGCATTAAAAAAGAAAAGACCCGCGTGATATCACGACAACTATAAGTATCTACGCGTTCGTACTAATATAACATAATAGGGAGGTATTCCGATGCACATTACATATATACAAGCATGAGTTCCCAAGATTTTCATTCATAACATAACACATTTCATTTCCTTTCTCCTTTCTCTGATAACATATTTCATATATGCATCATGTATACATGAAAAACTTTACGTAATCCATCACATAACGTTACATGGTAAGACATAACATTTCACACTTGACATCTCATTTCATTCATAATATAGTGTAATGGACATCACATGCATACATGACATGCATCAATGACAACACAAAGAACATATAAGCATCACATAATTAAAATGGTACATGCAAGAGCTATATGGAATGCACCATCATACATCAATCAATTAGCTAATTAAAACAGTAAGTTACTTACTAGGTTGGCCTTTGCCGAAGTTACTAATTGTTCGATGGTTACCTCAAAACTATATTTCAATGCTTAATTCTCACATATATCAATTCATATGACATTCTTAGGTCATATAAACATCTTAACCTAGCTAAACAGGATGATTAATTCCAATATACGCCCAAAAACTAACTAAAATGTGATAAATATGAGTCTTACGGACCTCAAATTCCTTAAATAAGGTCAAAAAATGACTTCAGGAGTTACAAAAACTCAATAATTAATACCAAAATCCTTATTAAATACATCTTGACTCGTAGAGTTACAAAGAACCAACTCCGAGTTCAAAGCAACAAGAACCAAAGACTGGTGTGAAAATACTATGGATTAGTCGAAGTTATCCACAAAGTTGAGAAGGTATCATATAGGATTCAACTACTCCCATAGATGCGGACTAGCCCTTTTGTCCACATTAGTAACTTGAAACGTTACTATCTCGATCAAAAAGACATCAAGCACAAGGAGGTGGTACGACCTCACGCAAAGACGAAAAATTTTCATGCCAAGAAAGTAGAACATACACCAACTAAGAAGATGCGAATAGTCAACAAATCGAGAAGTGGGTTTCAATAGTTCCTATCATATTGGAAGAGAATCGTTAACACTAAGATCAGTGGAAAGTGCATCCATGGACTTGAAGTCAACCTCATCCTACGACACTGAGTTTGTTAAGAGTCGATTGTCGGAGACGTCAACCAATTGAGGGAGGATGTCACGGTCATACTTGTTCAAGACATGTTGCCAATGGGCACATGTCCGATATCCTAGTCATGCTTGTCTAGAACTTTTTGTTCATCGGCATATGCTTGTTCCAAACCTTTTTTTTACTTTTTTTCATGTTAGAAAGGGCTTTACTATTATCGTTGTGTCAATACTGGGTTGTATGCCCGGTCACCAAAATTATATCTACACCCTTAAGGCTAAAACACCCTAAAAGTACTATAGGAGAATTTGAATAGGTGTCAATTTATTTGCTCTTGTTTTCTAAACAGTTTTTTTTAAACGTGACTCGTGTTGCGAGCTTGCACCAATATTATCCGCAAAGTTCGAATTTAACACGACCGACTTATTTTCTGGGCTAGAACAAGTGTCGCATAATCGCTATCCCACTGTTGTAAGAGTGCAATTGTGCCACAAAACACGCGTAGCTCTGCGTAAGACTCCTTTAGGCACATGTGGTAGCTCCAAAGGAAATCTGGGTGATTGTTATGTATATTAAAAAAATTATCGAAATAACCCTAGGGTGAGAATTTATGATGCATTTGGAAGCTAATGCTTTCCGCTTTGGACATTGTGACTAGTTGCTCTAGTTATTTATGGATGTTATCTCTTAGTTGAGCTTGCTTGAATATTTAGAATATGTTTTCCATACTTAGTTGATTGATAGGAATATCCCCAAATAAGCTTACATGAATATTTAGTTTATAAATTCCGTGGTTTAAGTGATCAATAGAAATATCTCTCTAATAAAGTACGCATGAGTAACCAAGTTAAGATTAGGACATTAGAGCTAGAACGATTTTTTACGCTGACCTAGGACAGTACGTTTCAAGTATGCCAAGCACCTTAGGATCCTGAGCGACGATCAGAAGTCTAGACTTGAGAGCACCCAAATATTGAATTAGCCTTGAGAAGCTGGTCTTGAGCATCTTGTAAACGTGAGTTGAGATCTAAACCACCTAGATGCCTTAAGAACCTAGTAAACCTCGACGAAAATAATTACTAAGAAAGCCTAACAGGCTTAATAGTAATGTGAACGGTGTCACGAAAGCCTCCAAGACTACTCGAGTATTTCTATTGCGTGTAGAAATGGGTTAAAGGTGATCTCGTGATTCTTTTAACAAGTATTGAGGAGGAACTTAAGACTACATGAGTGGTTAATTCTTTTATTGTGTGTAGAAATAGGTCAAGGCTAACATTTCGATCCCGTAAACCGGTCTTGGGAATAGACTTGGAATTACACAGGTTGTTGTTAGGATGTGTGTTTCTAATGTAGGGACGAGTCAAAGGCTAAGCTTGTGACGCCGTAAGCAAGTTCTGAAACGGGACTTGGGACTACACAGTTAGTTGACTGTTAATGGTTGCCCTAGGAGTATGGAGAAACGTAATTTAAATTTTACCGTACTTTTATTTGTTTTTTATTTATTTTTTCTTTCATTTTTATTTGTATTGGTCGAATGTCACGAATAAATACACGCGACCCAAAACATAAGTTTATGACCCGACAGCTGTATTGTCCTCAGCGCATGCGTGCGTGTAATTTCGTCTTGACTCAACAATTCTCGGCTAGACTTCAACACATCATTGACTCGATTTCTTTGTTTTGTGAGGCTCAATTGCGCCGTGTACATGAAGATCACGCATCCCCACCTTGTCAAGCTCAATCCCAAATGGCTGAAGGTCGTCATCATTGGTTACAAACTCGAGAGCAAGACATAAAGGCTCTATGATCCTGCGGGGAACGAGCTCACGTGTCGCGTGACTCGACAATAACACCTTCTGACAGTTGTGCGACTTGGTCGAGGCGGACAAGAACTAAGAACATTCACAATGGAGTACTTCGTCACCAAGCTGGGAGAAGGAGCGCAACACCGAGCACTCTCACTGCCGCCAACAGCTGCACTAGGTACGCCTACACCAACACCAGCTGCAACTCTTGATACGCCCCCTGAACCAGTGGAGTTCGCAAAACCACGTACAGCAGGATTGGACGCTAGATGTCGATCACGATGATGGTCTGACAGCCAGGCACAAGAATATTGAAGACCTACAGGAGAAGGTGAACCACCGGGACTGGCGGGACGTGAGCTCGAAGAAGAGTTGTCGAATTGCATGCCATCAGCATGGATGAAACGAACTCTTTCGCTGAACTAAAGAAGAACCCATGCTAGCTGAAGGCAATATAGGAAGAGATGATTTCCGTCATTAACAACAAGACATGGAGTCTGAAGAATATGTCGCTAGGACAACGAGCCATAGGGCTCAAATGGGTATTTAAGCTGAAGCGTCACGAAGAGGGAGAAGTTGTGAAGCACACGGCCCGTCTAGTGGCCAAGGGTTACATCTAGAAGCAAGGGGTGGACTTTGAAGAGGGGTTCACGCCGGTGGCAGGGTTGGAATCCGTCCGCCTATTGCTAGCGATCGCAGGACATCATTCCTGGGAAGTCCACCACATGGACATGAAGTTCGCTTTCCTCAATGGAGAGCTGAAGGAGACCGTCTACGTCTGACAACCACTTGGCTTCATCGATAACGACACCTCGACAAGGTACTGCACTTGCACAAGGAGCTCTGTGGGTTTTGACAAGCACCACGAGCATGGAACAAGAAGCTCGACAGTACCCTATTATCGCTTAAGTTCAAGCATTAAGCCTCTTAGCATGGGATGTAGATGCACGACCACGGCGAGAAGCGGTTGATCGTGGGAGTGTACGTCGATGATCTCATAATCACTAGAGGCAACATGAAAGTTCCTGAAAGATTCAAGAGGGAGATGTCAAAGACCTTCAAGATGAGCGACCTTGGCGCGCTCAGCTACTACCTCGACATCGAAGTGTAGTAGAGTACTACCGGCTTCACCATCTGTCAAGATGCATATGCGAAGAAGCTACTGGACACAACTGGGCTGGCAGGCAGTAGCCCTACAAGGACGCCAATGGAGGCCCGGCTCCAGCTAAGGAAAGCTGGCACTATGCTGACGGTGACACCACTAATTATCGCAGCATCATCAGGAGTCTGGGATATCTGGTAAACACACGCCCTGGCCTCGTATTCCATTGGATACGTGAGTGGGTTTATGGAAGCACTAAGGGAGAATGATCTTGTAGCTGTCAAGCGCATCATGCGCTATGTGGTCAGAACCAGAGGTTGGGGTGTGAGATACTAGGAGAGGAAGGAAGAAGCTTGAGCTGGTCGGCTACAGTGATAGTGACATGGCCGGTGACTTTGATGATCATAAGAGCACCAATGGGATGATTTACTTCCTCTCAAGCGGTGTGATCTGCTAGCAATCAATTGAATAGAAGGTAATTGCTCTGTCTTCTTGTAAAGCAGAGTACATTGCCGCTACGACGACGGCCACATAGGGGGTCTACCTTGCGCGGCTGGTGGAGGAGCTGATAGGAAGAGAAGGCGATCCACTAATACTATACATGGACAACAAGGATACGATCTCCCTGATCAAAAACCCAGTTTTGCACGGCCGAAGCAAGCACATAGAGATCAGATTCCACTACATCCAGGAGTGTGTAGATCGGGAGCTTATCAAGATTGACATCCGAACAAAGGAACAACTTGGAGACATCTTCACCAAGTGTCTGACGCGAGTGAAATTTGAGGAACTACGCTCAAAGATCGAAGTTCAATCAATAAGGTAGATATACCATAGGTTTTAGGAGGAGATTGTTAAAGAAAGCATGTGCAAATAACTTGTCCTGGAATGGCAAAAATTTAGTTGGCCACTTCGGCCATTTTTAGAGGGTAGAGTGGTGAAAATTCAGCTCGCCACTTTTGCCATTTAAATATTGCAATCAAATGAGGAACAAATGTACTAGTTTTTAGCAACAACAAAACCCAAGGATTTCGCTCTCTTGCTCTTTCTTTTATTTTCTTCTTATTCTCACCGGCGGCGAGCTGCTCAGTCAAAAGATAGCAAATGTCACCGATGATGACATGTGTGGATTTTTTGGTGTTGCTTTAGGGGCACTTTCTAGGTCTATTACATCTCCCTTTTCTTCTAGAGTAATGAACTCTATAACAGTCTGCTTGTTATCGCCAACGCTGCACCAATCCCACTTCTTCTCTTCTTTGAATACGACATCTCTACTTCCATGAATTTCTTAATGTTGCAGATCCTATACCTGTGTGCCTTGGTTTCATATTCTATGCCAAACTACACCATCTTTTGGCTTCTATTATCAAGCCTTGTTATAAATGGTTTTGAAGTCTTAACATATCTTGTACAATCAAAGAATCTTAGGTACTCGAAGTGAGGTGTCTTGTCAAACCATGCTTCGTAGGAGATGCAAGTTTCCTGCGCCTTTGTCAGTAAACAATTTATAAGATAAATCGCATGTCGTATTGCCTCACCCCAGAAAATTGCCAAGACTTGCATGCTCTTGAGTAAGCTTCTTGTAGTGTTCATTATGATGCGATTTCTTTAGTAGACTACACCGTCTTGTTGTAGAGTGTACAGAGCAGTGAGTTGACGTTTGTTATCTTTCTCCTCGCAAAAATTTGAGAAGTTTTGGGAGAAGAACTCACCATCTCGGCTAGTGTGAAAGGTTTTCAACTTCAAATCATACCCAATTTTCAACGAATATTTTGAAGTTCTTGAACATAGATTCTCCTTTTTCTTTGAGCATGTACACCAACATCCAACAACTATAATCGTCGACAAGTAAAAGAAAATACTTATTATCCCAATGATGATGGGGTGATCGGACCACACAAATCCGCATGAACTAGTTGCAGTGTCACTCAGTACAGAAACTTGTTTGAGTTGGGAACAACGGTCTTGCTTGTTTGGAGACTAGGCAATGTTCACATAGCTTGTTTAGATGTATAATCTTGGGTAGCCCCATAGCCATCTTATTCTCTCTCATCATTTTGAGCGTCTGAAAGTTCACGTGCCTAAGTCTTGCATGTCATAGCCAAGCTAGGTCTGCAAGTTTCATCAGCAGAGAGGTGGGCTGGCCGGTCTCCAATAGTATCCTGTACAAGCGGTTTTGCGATCGTTTTACCTTCATCAACAACGTTCCATTCCTGTCGAACATCTTGAGGGACGAGCTAGCTAACTCCACTCTACTTCCTCCTTCCATCCTCTGACCAAGACTGATAATGTTACTCTTCAAGTTTGGGATATAGTATACATTGGTCAGTAAACATTGGTCACCATTCTTGCACTAGGACAAGATGGATCATTTGCCTTAGATCAGTACAATTGATCCATCGCCAAACTTCACATTTCCAATGACTCCTCATCAAGTTCCTTGAACTTTGTTCGATCTCCGATCAAGTGGTTGCTTGCTCCATTGTCAAGGCACCAAATGTTTGTCTCCACTCGATCTTCTCCTTTTGTGAGAAGGTTTACCATAACCTTCTCTTCGTTGAGCATCAACAGATTAGGCATCTTCTCGACTAACATCAGTGCGGGCTCTAGATCTTAGTGAGTGTGAGGTTTCCCTCCACATCGAGCTTCTTCTTACAACACTCTACTGCACAGTGCCCATATTTAACACAAGAGTAACACTTGATCATACTATTGTCCTTCTAAGGGTTGGAATTATCGTGGGTTTGTGAGCTATTGTCATGACCTCCTCTGCCACCACGTCCGCATCCATGTCTACAAACACGCCCACGACCTTTGTTTTTTTTGTTATGGCTACCACATCCCCTCGTACTTGAAAAAGAAGAGTCAACCACATCATTCCTTTTTGTCTGTGCGAGCCACTCCACATATGTGAGTAAGAGGTGTTTCTTTTTCTTTTTGTCTTCATAACAAAAATTGTCTCCTCATGGACCTTAAGGTGAACAAAAACCTTCTCAACTAACATGTTCTTAAGGTTAATTTAATTTCATATTTATTGATTGTTTTAGAACTAAGGCAATTGAATTTTCCTGTTCAACACATTGTGAAAGATGGAGTTAATCCTGAGAAGTTTTGTGGGTAATTTGCACTACAGTATTATACAGAAAATAACAAAATTCTGCCAGCCAACAAAAACAGGATTCTGCGGACACCAAAAACAGGATTCTGTAGAGCAAGACTTAATAAGCTGTTTCCCGACTAGCCCTGTAATAGGATTCACCCAGCGGATGATACAGTAACCGAAGGAAGTTCCACTAAGCCTTCGGTATTGGTGCATAGTGGATGGTACCTTACTCCTCTGATGTGAGAGTGAATCGCTTAAATCCAATCACATCAGAGTCTACACTTTTCGAGAAGTGTCTTTCGTAAGTAGTAAGGTGAGAGCTTATTGAATGTCTAAAGGTAAAACCTCAGTATCTCTACTCCGCGCTGCATGAGGATAGGCCAAATGCAGTAACCGAAGGAAATGCCACTACGCCTTCGGTATTGGCGCACAGTGGAGGGTGCCTGCACCGTAAAGTGAGGGTCTGATCTGATGATCACACATCAAAATCATCTGAGTCGGAAGGTGTAAGGAGTAGAATGTGATACATTGGAATGAGTTAGCCGTTCTTGAAAGGCGAGTATGATATCTTTAAGTGTGAGTACTTTTGAATTTTATGAAATCCGGCATCAGAAGTTGTAATGCAATTTAAAGGTATGTGAGTGTAGTTTGAGGGAGCTCTTAATTTAGGGGTTAAAAATAAGTTTGTGCAAGTGTGTGTGGGTAGTGTATTTGAGTAGTGGAACTTAGATTGTTGTTGGCGGTTAAAAAGTGTGAGGTGTTTAGAAAGTGAGTGTTTTGTATATTTTTGTGTATTGAATGTCCTCAAAGAAGAGTAGTACTCTATAGGGTATGATTTTGTGTGGAGTACTTTTCTCGCGTTTTGCCTCACAATAATATGAGATGTAAGAAGTGGGATATGGACCCACGCCCCTCTTACGAGGACTAGAACTTGAGTCTACAATGGTAGTAGATTTTATCCCACTTTGGCTCGCGTTTTGCCTCACAATAATATGAGATGTCAGAAGTGGGATATGGACCCACGCCCCTCGCAAAGCCCAACAACGGTAGTAGATTTTAACCCACTTTGGCTTGCATTTTGCCTCACAAGAATATGAGATGTTAGAAGTGGGATATGGACCCATGCCCCTCTTACGAGGACTGGAACTTGAGTCTGGCGCCTTAGACCACTCGGCCATCCTAACAGCTAATGGTGTGTTCTTGGATTGATTTAAAACTATCAGGCTGATGACAATGCCTAATGAGAAAAAATGGACAATGTCTACTAGCAGTGCACTTGGACTTTTACGAATGATATCAGAGCTAGTCACCAGGCGATGCGCCAGTAAGGACGCTTGGCCCTCAGAAGGGATGGATTATGAGATCCCACATCGATATGAGAGGTGAAGAAACATTTCTTACAAGGGTCTGAAAACCTCTCCTTAGTAGATGCGGTTTAAAACCATGAGGGTGACAGCGATACGTAACGAACAAAAGCAGACAATATCAACTAATCGTGGTCTTGGATTATAACAATTGATTGGCTGGAATAGCTCAGTTGGTTGGAGCGTGTGGCTATTAACCACAAGGTCCCTCCTTCTAGCAAAGTCAAATGAAGCATAACTTTAATTAACCACAAGGTCCCTCCTTGTGCTTCTCTCTGGTATATCTTTAAAAATCCACCATGTGCTTCTCTCTAGTATATCTTTAAAAATCCACCATGTGCTTCTCTCTAGTATATCTTTAAAAATCCACCATGTGCTTCTCTCTAGTATATCTTTAAAAATCCACCATGGTAGGAAGTACGAAGTTCTTATCATTTGATAAACAATGTTGCTTTCGACCCCAAAGCCCAACAACGGTAGTAGATTTTATCCACTTTGGCTCGCATTTTTCCTTGCAATAGTATGAGATGTTAGAAGTGGGATTTAAAACCCATGCCCTCGTCCCTCTTACGAGGACCAGAACTTGACTCTGGCGCCTTAGACCACTCGGTCATCCTGACAGCTAATTATGTGTTCCCGGATTGGTTTGAGAGGGGAGTTTAGCATTCCGTATATGGGTGTGTAAATGTCTCCATATTAGACGCGTTTTAAAACTGTGAGTACGACGATACGTAACGGATTAAAATAGATAATATCCACTAATTGTTGGAGAGATGTACGAAACAATCCTAATAAGCGATGAAAACCTCTCTCTAATGCGCGTTTTAAAACTGTGAGGCTGATGGCAATACCTAATGGGAAAAAATGGACAATGTCTGCTAGCTGTGCGTTTGGTCTTTTACGAATGATATCAGAGCTAGTCACCAGGCGATGCACCAGTAAGGACGCTTGGCCCTCAGAAGGGGTGGATTGTGAGATCCCACATCGATTGGAGAGATGAATAAACATTTCTTATAAGGGTCTGAAAACCTCTCCTTAGTAGATGCGGTTTAAAACCATGAGGGACAATATCTGCTAGTAGTGCGTTTGGTCTTTTATGAATGATATCAGAGCTAGTCACCAGGCGATGCGCCAGTAAGAACGCTTGACCCTCATAAGGGGTGGATTGTGAGATCTCACATCGATTGCAGAAATATTTAAATAGGTTTGATTCTTTATCAGATCATAAAAATCCACTTTACGAAGATCTCTTCCTTCTCTTCGGGCTTGAACTTCATTTCTTTCTCTCTTCTTTCATGTGGAAGACTCGAACTAAATCATAAAAAAGAACATAATAATGGTTCGATCCTCTTATTTTGATTTCTCGAACCGAGAGATCCATGAATCGGGACACTCTTTTTTGGTAGTTCGATTGAGCCCTGAACTGACAGATGAAATTCAGTAGAATAGGAAAATTAAACTGAATTTATTGATCATTACATATAATTCCACAAGGCGAAGACAAAAGGAGGGCATTTCTCAGCAGAAGAGCGCTATACGTTGATGATGAGCCCAAGTTATGGCAGCTCCGGATGAAAGGAGAATAGGGGTATTAAGAAAAGGAATTTCCCGAGGGCAGTGAGTGCTTACGGCTCAGAGGCAAAAGGACACTGACCGGCGCTCCCTTAAGAGAGAGACTAAACTGGAAGGGATAGCGGACAGCTAATGCGTTCCACTTATTGAACAGGGTTCTATGGTCGGTTCGCGACCCCTGGATGCCGAAGGCGTCCTTGGGGTGATCTCGTAGTTCCTACGGGGTGGAGATGATGGGGTCAGTCCATGGATTTTCCTTCCTTTTGCCGCATTTACCACTTGACCACGCCCCATTTATCCGTTAAAAAGAAGTGAACATGGACTTGAAACTCCCCTTTTTTTTCTCAAAATCAGGACGAGGAAATCTTCTCCATCAAGGTAGCCACAGTGAGATAGAGTGGAGGGTATGAAAACCTCTCCTTAGTAGATGCGGTTTAAAACCATGAGGGTGACAGCGATACGTAACGAACGAAAGCAGACAATATCAACTAATCGTGGTCTTGGATTGTAACATATGATTGGTTGAAATAGCTTAGTTGGTTAGAGCGTGTGGTTGTTAACCACAAAGTCAGATGTTCAAACCCTCTCTCTGCGAAGTCAAATGAAGCATAACTTTAATAAATAGTAAATGTCTCCATATTAGGATGCTTGGCCCCAAGAAGGGGTGGATTGTGAGATTCCACATCGATTGGAGAGGTGAAGAAACATTTCTTACAAGGGTGAGACAGCGCGATATGTAACGAACGAAAGCAGACAATATCATCAATTAATGATTGGTTGGGTTTGTGGCGTGTAAGAGAAAATCATGTTTTGACACTTTTAAAAAAGTTAAAATCTATGTAGTTCTTATCACTTGATGTTATCCACTTTGGCTAGCATTTTGCCACATAATAATATGAGATGTCAAAAGTGGGATTTGAACCCACGCCCTCTTATGAGGACCAAAATTTAAGTCTAGCACCTTAGACAACTCAACCATCCTAATTACTTAATATGTTTTCCAAAATTTTTTTTTAGAGGGGAATTTAGCATTCCGTATATAGGTGTGTAAACATCTCCATAGTAGACGCATTTTAATCATCTCAGATCGTTAGAGCATGCAATTGTTAACCCTAAGGTCAGAGGTTCTCAAGCCCTTCTTCTAGCGATGGGAATGAAGCATACAAAAGTTTTCAATGAAGTTGGGCTTGTGACGTGGCGGCTAGATATTCTCAAAATTTGAAGTTTTTTAAAAATCATGTTTTGACACTTTTAAAAAACTCTATTGAGATCAATTTTTATCCACCACGGTTAAGTTCCATTTCTTAACTTTGAAAAGTTAAAATCTACGAAGATCTTATCATTTTTTGATAAATAGATGCTTTCGACCCAAGCCCTGAACGGTAGTAGATAGTATCCACTTTGGCTTGTCTTTTGCCTCACAATAATATGAATTGTCAAAAGTGGGATTTGAACAACCCACGCCCTCTTACAAGGACCAGAACTTGAGTCTGGCGCCTTAGACTTATTATGCAATCTCGCATTTGTTTGAGAGGGAAATTTAGCATTTCTTATATGTGTGTGCAAACTTCTCCTTAGTAGAGACGTTTTAAAACTGTGAGACTGACGGAGATACGTAACGGATTAAAATAGATAATATCTACTAGCTGTTGGAGAGAGGAACGAAACAATCCTGATAAGGGTGCGAAAACCTCTCCTTAATAGACGCATTTTAAAACTGTGAGGTTGATGACAACCCCTCATGAGCCAAAATGGACAATGTCTGCTAGCAGTGCACTTTGACTTTTACAAATGATATCAGAGCTAGTCACTAAGCGATGTACCAGGAAGGACATTTGGCCCTCAGAAGGTGTGGATAGTGAGATTCCACATCGATTGGAGAGGTGAAGAAACATTTTTTACAAGGGTCTGAAAACCTCTCCCTAGTAGAAGTGATTTAAAATCGTGAGGCTGACAGCGATACGTAACGAACGAAAGCAGAAAATATCAACTAGTGGGCTTGGATGGTAATAACTAATTGGCTAGAATAGCTCAGTTGGTTAGAGCGTGTGGCTCTTAACCACAAGGTTTGAGGTCGTCAAGCCCTTCTTCTTGAGATGGGAATGAAGCATAACTTATAACGATGTTGGTGCTTCTCCCTAGTAGAAATTTTTTATCAACTTAAGTTTGTGACATGGCGTGTAAGAGAACTAATTCGAACTTTGAGATATTCTCAAAATATGAAGTTTTAAAAATCATGTTTTAACACTTTTAAAACTTTAATGAGTTCAATTTATATCCAGCATGGTAGGAAGTTCCATGTCTTAATTTGTGATATGAACCACGACCAAGGGATTTCCATACCTCAAGGTCCAATTACAAGGACGAGAGCCAAGAAGCTACAACAAACCTTGTACACTTATATTCAAGCTATGATGAGCTCATCAAAGGAAATTCTAGAAGACGTTGGAGACCTCTTTTATATGTTGTGCAAAGTTGAGCTTCAAGAAAGAGATGTATTAAATACACTTTAAGTTGCATTTAACAAACTCACTAAATTTATGGAACTAGTCCAAGAATGACTAATAAGCCCATTTCTTTCATTACACTATTTAAATATAATTTAAATATTGTTTGTTATATTTAAGCAAGCTTTATATTTGAATATAGGAGTTAAGGTTATATTGTAACCCACCCTTAACTAGCCATTTTAATACTTAGGTTATGGGTATTTCTCATTTACTAGCCAATTTAATTTAGGAGTTATGTGTCGTTTAAGGTTGTAAACACTATATCAAGCCTTCTTTTCTTTGATTAGAGACATCACATTTTGGAATTAAAAAAAAGAATAGAATTTCTATTTTTTAGCTTTGATGAGAGCTAAGATTTTCTTTGCAAATTCTTGTATTTAGAACTTGCATGTGAGAGTCATTCAAATGGTGTTTGATCAAGCCTGTTATGGAGTGATTCGAATCACGAGTTTAGAAACGAGTTTTCTTTACTCTTGATTTTGATCATCAAGGTAATATGTTTCATACTATGAAAAGAGTGTGATTGAAGGGTTGATGAGAAGATTGTATTATGAAGAGCAAGAAGCTCTATATATAGAGAGAATACAAAAAACCTAAAAATGTGCAAAAAAATCTGTTAGCAAATCAAAACTAAATCAACTCCTAGGAAATTTAATCAGATACTAACAGACAACCATTTAAACAAACACGTGATTTTTAACACTCCTCCTTGTTTAGATGCGGGGAACTCTGAGCTTTTTCCTGAACACCCATCTTACTCCAATTATCTTTCTCTTTAGAGGTCGATCAACCAACTCCCAGGTTTTGGTTTTCTCGATTATCGAAAGCTCCTCCTCTGACAGGTGCATCATCAACCAGAGCATCTTATCGTTCATCTTCAGGCTCTTATTGTTGTTCATCTTTAGACTCTTCCTGTTATTCATCTTCAGACTCTTCTTGTCGTTCATCTTCAGACTCTTATAGTCGTTCATCTTTAGACTCTTCAAACATACTACTAAAGATTAAATTGTTTGGTGCATTAGAAATCTAATTTACCTTCGTCATTTCTTCCCAATTCCATTGCTCATTTCTTGCAAAATGAACATCTCGCCTCACAATAACACGACTAGTGTGTGGTTGAAAAATTCTGTAAGCTTTAGATATAGGGCTATACCCAACAAAGATGCCAGCTTCTACCTTTTTGTCAAGCTTATCACGCTTGACCTGTGGAATGTAAGTGAAGCAAAGACACCCAAATACTCTAAGGAACTTTAAAAAAGGTTTGTAACCATATCAAACTTCAAATGGTATCAGGTCCTCCACAGCTTTTGATGAAATTTGATTTTCCAAGCACACAACAGTGTTTACTGCTTTTCCCCAAAAAGGTTTTGGAAGATCCTTCTCATGAAGCATGCATCTTGTCATCTACATTATGAATCTATTCCTCCTTTCACTTGTTGGGTTTTATGTCTTAAAAATCATAGTTTGTAAATAAAAACATATTCTATTTTCAATAAAGTTATTATTGATGTTTATTCAGTAAAGATTGTTATTGAATAAAGTGAATTTTACGATCATTAATTTAAATCCAATAAACTAAGAATACTCTGGCTATATAGTATGATTACTTGAACTATATGTAAAGACATAAGAGTGGATCAAGTTCAAGTATATAGTCAAAATGGTCTATAGTACAGGGATAAGGCTAAGTACCGTATCCTGGGGACACTATGGATGAGGCCGACTTTTGTATATGATATAAACAATGTGATCACTAAATTGTACATGTGAAGAAATGTGAGTGGGGCGTTCTATGCAATGAGTATTGCATAAGATCGGACCATGAAGAAAATCACACTCACTTTATAATGTCGTTTACTAATGACTAATTTTTTCACTTGTTGACCTAGGTAACTCGACCTTAATTCTGAGCTAACTATGAACTTCTGTTTATTCAAAATTATCCTTAGATTTGCATGGGTGAGAGTGGTCCAAGTTTTCCGACTC
This sequence comes from Cucurbita maxima, assembly GCF_002738345.1. Classification (NCBI taxonomy): domain Eukaryota; kingdom Viridiplantae; phylum Streptophyta; class Magnoliopsida; order Cucurbitales; family Cucurbitaceae; genus Cucurbita; species Cucurbita maxima. The sequence goes on along the minus strand of NW_019272117.1, from coordinate 180,815 downwards.
AATAAGCCTCCCATTTCAAGAGTAAGACTGGGTGAATAGTTGAGGACATAGGGTGCAAGATAGAATTCACTCCTACCCGCTTTTAGGGATAGTAGAGAGGTTGTTCCCTTAAGTACTCACTCCAGGTCTTGAACAAGGGGCCCCACCCTCTCATTAGCTAGAGAGGGATTCAGTTTGGTCGTTGGACCACAAACCAATTGTTCATTATAGGATCAGTGGGACTTTAGGAACAAGAACTAACTTTAGGGGTAAAAACGGTAAATTGACCCAGCTCTTGTTACGAACAACTTGTGAATGATCGACGTACTAATCATGGTTATATCAAATGGACAGAAATATACCTATAATGAGGGGAGTGCAACTATTAGGCTATAGTGGAGTGTCCTAGTAGTTAACGAATGTTGGTTAACAAGGTTAATGACTTTAACCGGTTAATCTCAGATCATTGGAGCCCATGATCTGTAGGTCCATTAGGTCCCCCTGCTAGCTCATATCGGACTAAACCTTAGAAAGTGTGACAAGTGAATTCGAAGTGTTCGAATTCAAATTAGGTAATATACGCTAAATATATACGATATATTTAACCGCATTTTATTTTAATTATGAATTAAACAAAAAGAGAGAATAGAAGATATTTAAATAAGATTTAAATATTTTAATTATGAAAAGGGATTCATAAACAATATGTGTCGGAATTGATTGGGATTGACATTTGATTTAATGTTAAATATTAATTAAATTGTTTAATTAATCATTTAATATTATTTTAATTTGAAATTAATTATTTAAATTAATTGTTGAATTAAAATAAAGAATGTCAAAATATTGATGGAATATTGAGGGTCAATATATGGTTTAACCAAACTTGCATGTTTACCATGTAATCCCACAAATTTTAGTGGAATTTTAAGTTTCTTAATTTGGTTTAACCAAACTTGCATGTTTGCCAAATAAACCCCCACAAATTTGAGTGGAATTTTGAGTGTCAAAATTTGGTTAATTCAAACTTGCATGCTTGCCACATATTCCCACAAATCTGTGTGAAATTTTGAGTGTCAAAATTTGGTAATCTCAAATTTGCATGAACATGCAAATATGACTCTATAGATAGAGTAATCAAGGTACATAAAAAACTTTGAGAAAAACTCTCAAAACTCTTTCTTTACATATACTAAATTCCTATCAAGTTTAGTCACTCACCGAATTCCACAATCCTGTTTTAAGGTCGGAAAATAGTATGGAAGACACTAGTGGTGGTTCAAAATCGGTTTGTGAGGAAAAATGAATTTAAACTACAAAAGGTTAGTATTCAAACTCATTGAGTTTTAATGCTTTTGAACATGCTAGCTAATTTATTATAATTAATGTACTTGAGTGCCTAAGATCCAAATTGCTTCCGCATGTGTTATATTAACACCATCATGTATGTATGTCATGTACATTGGAATACTTCCCTACTATATTATACTAGTAAAGATGCGTATCTTCGATACTTATAGTTGTCATGGTATCATGTCGGACTTTTCTTTTCTAACGCGCTCAGTGAAGTGTAATGTGTTGTGTCCGATCAAGTCAGCCAAGGGGATATGTATACGAGCACGCAAACACAATCAGAATAAGCCAAAAAAACTAGAAATGGAAAATGGCGCTACAATAGGAAAGTTAAAAAATAAGACTACTTGTAACAATGCACACCTTGTGCTTCTTGCTCATAGTTAGTTTTGAGCTTCTTGCTCAATTATCCAAGCTCTCTTTATGCACATCTGTCCCTATTATCACAAGGAATGAAGAATCTTCGCAGATTGTGGTTGAGAAAACTCATAACAATGCTAAAAAAAATCGATGTTAACTTTGCAACTTGCAACCTCTTTGATTTAATGATGTTATACATTGAACCGATGTCAAACTAAAATCATGTTGATTAAGTTTAGAGATTTTTTTTATAATTAGAGGAAAATGAAATGAGAGAGAGAAGGCAATAAAGTTGAACCATTACTTCAAAAGATCAATAAAGAGAGAATTGAAAGTGAGAGCGAGATATGAGTAAAATGATTGAAAAATCGTAGTTAATATTGGCAAAAGTAAAACCCTAATGGGAGAAATGGGATATTAGGGAATATTGTTGACAATAAAAGAGAAAAAGAAGGAGAAAAAAATAAGAAAGAATGAGAAATTTTATTGTGTTCAGAGATCGATGCTAGAATGATAGATGATGGTTCGTGGAGTTGCTCAAATCTTGGAGATGCTCAAATAGAAAACGAAGCAGAATGATGGAGAAAATGAATAGAAAAACTCAAACAACAGATCGATCATCTAAGTTACTCAAACCATGGAGATTTTCGAACAAAAAAAAAAGAAAAAATGAGGATGAAGGGGAGAAGAAAGAAGAGAAGTTCGAATGAAAGGAAAAGAATGAAGGAATGATGGAGAAAACAAAAGGGATATGATGACAATTTGAACAATTTTAACCTTTTTTGTGTTGTTTAGTCTTTCTGAATGCGTGCTCTGTGTCAAAATTGTACTTTTGATGGCAGCCGACTTGCAATTGTGTGGTACTCACTTTTCAACGACAAGTGAGCTAAGCCAATTTGTTCTTGTGTCGCCTACGGCCAAGCAACGTATGCTCAAGCCTCTGGCCTCGATTTTAAGAAAAGGTTTTAGAAAACGAGGATAGAGAGAGATTTTTGAAAGAGAGATTTTTAAAAGAGACGTTATATAAGCAAGCAAGAGAGAAATAACAACGGCTCACAGTATATAACCTTGGGTAGGGAGAAGTTGACAACTAGTCGTATCCCCGTATAGTACATTCTGAGGCATTTCATGTTTGACAGGCCTATAAATGATATTTCTGAAACATCATACTTCTTATAAATACAAAAGTAAAGCACTAGAATATGAAAAGACATAAAGGGTTGGGCTTGTCATGGGCATGTGGCCATGGGAAACACGCCTTGGACGAGCATGACCGTGACATCCTCCCCCACCTAATTGGTTGACGTCCCTGTCAACCGACTACTTTCAAACCTGGCGATGTGGTTGGCAGTGGAGTCCAGATCTTCGGCATGTTCCCAGCTGATTTCCTCCATAGGGAGATTCTTCCATTTGACAAGGAATTCACGAATCGTCTATACAGGTTTTCCTATCTTCCTAACCCTGTTGGCTAGGATCTCCTCTATTTCTTTGTTGTCTATTTGTTTCAGATCGAAGCTCGGTCTTGTAATTACATTTTCCTGGTCGTCGTCCGGGTCAGGGTGATAAGGCTTCAAGTTTCTCACATGAATTACTGGGTAGAATTTCATCCATGTGGGTAGCGCAACTCTGTAGGAGGTAGCCCCGATCTTTTTAAGGACTTCAACCAGGCCTTCATATTTTCGACTAGTCGTTGGTTCTTTCGACTGCAAAATCTGATCTGTTCTGGTCTCAACTTGATGAGGACTTGATCTCCTGCTCGAAATTAGAGGGGGCGATGCTTCTTGTCCGCCCACTTCTTCATATGCTTGGAAGCTTTCTCTAAATATGTCCGGGCTATATTTGTTGTCTGCTTCCATTCTCTTGTGATGTTTTGAGCTTGAGGGTTTTTCCCTCCATAAGGATGATCAATAATATGTGGTAAGGCCGGTTATCGTAGACGAGCTCATTTGACAATTGAAACAAAATTGGGCAACATCTAGCAGTTGTATCTAGTTCTTCTGGCGAGTGTCGACAAAGTGACGTAAGTATTCTTCGAGCAAGCAGTTGAACCATTTCGTCTGTCCATCGGTTTGAGGATGATAGCTCGAATAGATGTTTAAAGTCATTCCCAAGAAGGCGAATAATTCGGTCCAGAATGTGTCAATGAACCTACCATCCCTATCATTGATGATGTTCAACGGAATGCCCCATAACTTGACAACGTGTTTGAAAAATAGTTGGGCTGTTAGTTCAGCCGAGCATAATTTGGGAGTGGGGACAAACGTCGCATCTATGATAACTAAGATGGCGTCATATTCTCTGACTTTTAGGAGGAGTGTTATGAAGTCCAGAGACACACTTTCTCAAAGCCTTGTTGGCACAGGTAGAGGTTCCAAGTGTCCCGAGACTTTGACTTTCTTGACTTTGTCCTGTTGGCAGATGAGGCACGTCTTGGTGTACTGCATGATATCGTCCCACATATTCGGCCAGAAGTGCCCCTTTTTTATTAGGGCATATGTTCTTTGCCACCCAGGGTGTCCTGCCCATAAGGTATCATGACATTCCTGAATGAGCTTCTTCCTTAGTTCTCCAGTTCTTGGGACGTATAATCGTTTCCTTTAGTCATTAGAAGGTCTCCCTCAACCCAAAACTTTCGTGTCTTCCCAGCTTTAGCTAGTTCGACGACGACTTTGGCCGATGGGTCTTTGTGTCAATGTTCTTTAATGATGTCGCGCATCGATCCATCGATCTTACTTGAATGAATATGGGCTAACATGCACAGGGCCGTATGTTCGCCCTTCCGACTCAGCACATCGGCTGCTTGATTACTCTTTCCTGCCTTGTGTTCGAATCTGAAGTCAAATTCTACCAACGACTCCTGCTACCGGGCTTGTTTTGCCGTCAATTTTTGTTGATCGAAGGAGTGGAAAATGGCGCTGTTATCCGTCTTCACTATGAACTGTGATCCCAAGAGGTACTGTCTCTAGACGCGTAGGCAATGGACCACAAACAGCATTTCTTTTTCGGAGACGGTGTATCTCCATTCAACATCCTGTAGAGCTCTGAAAATGTACTTTCTATATTCTCTGTATTCTCTCTTACTGTACATACTTGAAGTCATCAATATAAGTCCTTTAGCTAGAGTTCTCCTTGCATTTTCTCTATCCTGTTCTTTGTGTTCATCTAGATCGAGTGTGCGTTGTTGTGCGATCCCAACAACTGGTATCAGAGCTAGGAAGAAGTCACCACGATCTATGAAGATGGAAAGTTCAAAGATTGGAATTGAGAAGTTCGATGGATTCGATTTCGGTTTCTGAAAAATGCAAATTGAAGATTATATGTATCAAAAAGGTCTTCACGAACCCTCGTTGGGGGTGATGCCGGATACCATGACCACGGAGCAGTGAAAGCTCAAGGATCTACAAGCCTTAGGGCTGATCCAGTTGACGCTATCCAGAAACGTGGTGTTCAATATCATCAAGGAGAAGACAATGTTAGATCTGTTGAAGGTGCTGTCGAATATGTACGAAAAACCGTCGGCTATGAACAAGGTGTATTTGATGCGGAGATTGTTCAATCTACAGATGTTTGAACGTAGATCTGTTGTTTATCATATAAATGAATTCAATCTGATCGTATGTCAACTGAGTTCGGTGGAAATTAATTTCGAAGATGAAATCAAAGCGTTGATTTTGATGTCATCTTTACCCGAGTCATGGGATACTATTGTTGCAGCAATCAGAAGTTTCCGAGGATTTGATAAACTAAAGTTTGATGAAATTCGAGATTTAGTTCTCAGTGAAAGTATTCTCAAACGAGAAACTGGAGATTCATTAGGCAATGCTCTCAGTGTAACATCAAAATCAAAATCAAATAACCGAGAAAAATCTCCAAACAAACCCAACGTAACATGTTGGACTTGTGGGGAAATGGACACTTTCGAACAGATTGTACAAAACTGAAGAAGAAGCAAAATCATAAATATAAAGATGATGATGATTCTATATATACAACAGAAAATACTGAGGACGTTTTAATCCTTAGTGTGGACAGCCCAGCTGATTCCTGGATTTTGGACTCAGGTGCATTGTTCCATTCGTCTCCAAATAAGGAATTGTTTCGAAATTTCAAATCAGGAAATTTCGGGAAGGTGTATCTTGCCGACAACAAAATCTTGGAGATTGAAGAGAAGGGAGATGTCTCCATACAAACTCCAGCAGGAAATCAGTGGACATTACAAGATGTCAGATACATTCCTGGTCTCAAGAAGAACTTAATCTCTATTAGTCAGTTGGATAGCACAGGCTATGCAGTAGAGTTTGGAAAGAGTTCGTGGAAAATTGTGAAGGGCGCCATGGTTGTTGCGCGTGGCACAAAATCCGGAACCTTATACACTACTGCAGAGTGTATAAACATGACTGCTGCTGCTTAGAGTGCTTTCATTTCAAGTCTATGGCACAATAGACTTGGACATATAAGGGTCAAAGGAATGATGATGCTGACTGCGAAAGAAGCTTTAGAAGGCTTAAAATCTATTGATATGGGTCTTTGTGAGAGTTGCATTATGGGCAAACAGAAACGAGTTAGTTTCACAAAGGTTGCTAGAGAACCGAAGAAAGTGCGGTTGGAAATGGTCCATACAGACGTTTGGGGACCATCTCCAGTTTCATCACTTGGTGGATCAAGGTACTACGTCACCTTCATCGATGATTTCAGCAGGAAGATATGGGTTTACTTTCTGAAACACAAGTTAAATGTGTTTACCACCTTCAAGAAGTGGAAAGCTGAAGTTGAAAATCAGATCGGCTTGAAGATCAAATATCTGAGGTCTGACAATGGAGGAGGGTACAATAAATCAGAGTTTATAACATTTTGTGCTGCTGAGGGAATTAGATTAATAAGAACAATTCTCAGTAAGACAAGACAAAATGGTATTGCAGAAAGGATAAACAAAACATTGAATGAGCGAGCAAGAAGCATGAGGATTCATTCTGGACTACCAAAGACATTTTGGGCTGATGTTATGAACACAGCAGCATATTTGATTAATAGAGGGCCATCAGTACCCTTGAAGTTCAAATTGCCCGAAGAAGTATGGACAGGAAAAGAACTCAAGTACTCTCACTTGAGAACTTTTGGTTGTAATACGTATGTTCATGTTGATCCAGAGAAGAGAGATAAACTTGATGCTAAGGCTGTGAAATACTACTTCATTAGGCTATGGCTCTAACATGTTTGGGTACAGGTTTTGGGATGAGAAAAATATGAAAATCCTAAAACACTGCGATGTGACCTTTGATAAAAATGTCATGTACAAGAAAAAAGAGAAGATAAACTCTGAGACTACGAAGCAAGTGGGAGTTCAACTTGAGTGGTAGGAAAATTCACACAGTGATGTTACAACAGAAGCTCAAGAAACTTCTGATCCTATTGCTGAAGAACCAGACGTGGAGCAAGTTACACCTGAGCAGGTGTTGAGGAGATCATTCAGAACTATCAGAGTACCAGATAGATATTCAGCCTCATTACATTATATGTTGCTGACTGACGAAGGAGAACTAGAGTCCTTTGATGAGGCCCTACAAGTGGAAGATTCAACCAAGTGGGAGCAAGCCATGGATGATGAGATGAGCTCACTTGAAAAGAATAATACGTGGGTGTTGACTGAGTTGCTTACAGGAAAGAGAGCTTTGTTGAACAAATGGGTGTTCAGAACCAAGGTTGAACCAGATAGCAGAAGGAGGTTTAAGGCTTAGTTAGTAGTTAAAGGATATTCACAAAGAAAAGGCATTGATTATGCTAAGATCTTTTCTCAAGTTGTGAAATTAACTACTATTTGAATTCTGTTCAGTATTGTTGCATCGGAAAATTTGCACCTTGAGCAAATGGATGTAAAAACGGCGTTTTTACATGGATATCTAGATGAGGAGATCTATATGCAACAACCAGAAGGGTTTGCAGCTCCAGGCAAGAAGCACATGGTGTGTAAGCTCAATAAGAGCTTGTATGGACTGAAACAAACACTGAAACAATGGTACAAGAAGTTTGACTCCTTCATGTGCATGAGTTGTTTCCACAGGAGTGAAAAGGATCAGTGTGGCTACCTCAAGAAATACACTGATTCTTATGTGTTTCTACTCCTATATGTGGATGATATACTAATTACTGGATCAAGTATGAGGGAGATAAACCACCTGAAGGGAAGCTTGTCTTCAGTATTTGAGATGAAAGATTTGGGTACAGCGAAACAGATTCTTGGGATGAGAATTTCTCGAGATAGATCTGCTGGCACATTAAATCTATCCCAAGAGCAGTACATTGAGAAGGTGTTGTCCAAATTCAAGATGAATGACGCTAAACCCAGGATTACCCCCTTGGCAAATCATATTAAATTGTCAAATTGGCAATCTCCCAAGACAGTTCAGGAACGTGAGCACATGACATCAGTTCCGTACGCTTTTGCAGTTGGGAGTTTGATGTATGCTATGGTCTGCACTAGACCTGACATAACACATGTAGTGGGAGTTGTTACCAAGTACATGGCAAATCCAGGGAAAGAACATTGGGAAGCTGTGAAGTGGTTTTTGAGATATCTGAGAGGTACATCCAATACTTCACTTTGTTATGGCAATGACAAAGTAGTTCTGCAAGGTTTTGTGGATGCTGATCTGAGTGGAGATGTAGACTCTATCAAGAGCACATTTGAATTTATCTACACTATAGATGGAACAGTAGTGAGTTGGATGTCCAAGCTTCAGAAATGCATTGCTCTTTCATCTATTGAAGTTGAGTACGTGGCAATAGCTGAAGCTGGAAAGAAGATGATATGGATGACAGACTATCTAGAAGAATTAGGCAGGAAGTAGTGCAAGAAGATCCTTTATACAGATAGTCAGAGTGCCATACAGTTGGTGAAAAACTCAGTCTATCATTCAAGGACAAAACACATTAGAAGGCGGTACCATTTCACTCGCAGGTTAGTGGAAGAAGGCAATATGTGTTTGGAGAAGATAGAGGGTGCAAAGAATCCAGTAGACATGTTGACAAAATGTGTAGATGTTGGAAAATTAAGGTTATGCAAAGTCTTAATTGGTATGGTGTAGTGATCGTTTGAGAATGAAATTCTTGGTTGACTGGATCAGTCTCCAAGTGGGAGAATGGTTAGGTTATGGAGTCTGCTCTCTTATTTATAGCTTGGTCAACAGTTATATCCGATAAAGCTATATTTGGTAAAGCTATATATGGTAAATAGCTATATATAGTAGATGGTTAAATATAGTAAAGTTATATATAGTAAATACCTATATATAGTAGATGGTTAAATCTGGTAAAGTTATATATAGTAAACTGAACTATATATATATCCCGTAGAGTAGAGCGTTAGAAATGTACTTTCTTTATTCTCTTACTGTACATACTAGAAGTCATCAATATAAATTCTTTAGCTAGAGTTCTCCTTATATTTTCTCTATCATATTCTTTGTGTTCATCTAGATCGAGTATGTGCGTTGTTGTGTGATCCCAACATTTCATAAGCGATGGGGTGGCCTTCTTGAATAAGGACACCACGTAGGGCAAAGTCGGAAGCATCTGTCTCTATTTCAAATGGCTTTGTAACATCTACTAACCCGAGGACAAGACCCCTCGTCATGGTTGCCTTCAGATCTTCAAAGGCCATTTGACATTTATTTGACCACGACCAAGGGTGGTCTTTCTTTAGGAGCTCTATTAATTGGGCGGCTCACCGTGAAAACTCTTCGACGGACCGCCTATAGTAGTTTGCCAATCCTAGGAAGGATCGCACATCGGATACAGAAGTAGGGATTTTCCACTCTTTGATAGCTTTATCTTATCACTATCCATGCCGATCTGTCCACACTGATGAAATGTCCAAGGAAGTTGATGCATGTTTATGCGAAGGCACATTTTTCTTTCTTGACGTACAACTGATTCTGCCGCAGCTTGTCAAACACCAGCTTCAAGTGCACCTTGTGTTCCTCTAGGGTTATGTTGTATACAACTATGTCATTGAGGTATACTATGACGAACTGATCCAAGTATTTGTAGAAAACCTGGTTCATTAACGTGCAAAACGTAGCTGGGCATTTGTCAAGCCAAAGGGCATTACTAGGAACTCAAAGGCCTCATATCTTGTTACGCACGTCGTCTTGGGCTCGTCCCCTTCAGCAATATGTACTTGGTAGTACCCTGATCATAAGTCCAACTTCGTGAAGTATTTGGCCCCGTAAAGTTGGTCAACAAGTCGGATATTATCGGCAGTGGGTATTTGTTGCGTACTGTCACCTTGTTTAAGGCTCTATAATCTATGCACAGATGCAACGTCCCATCCTTCTTTTTTTGGAATAGTACGGGGGCTGGACGGATGAATCCTGGCGTCAACAACTCATCTAATTGTTTCCTCAATTCGGCTAGCTCAGGAGAGCCATCCGGTACGCGTTCTTCGCTGGGGGTTTAACCTCAAGGAGGAGTTCAATTTCGTGATCAATTCCTCGTCGGTGTGGTAATGTTTATGGTAAGCTCTCTGGCATTATGTTAGCATAACTGTTTAGTACCTCCTTGATTTCGCTTGGAATAGTTTTCTCAGTGGTCACTTCTTCCATCAGTGGTATACCCATAAATGTAGGTTCCTCTCCTACGAGTTATCTTTTCAATTGTATGGCCGAGATCATTCTAAGATTACCTAGTTGCTTGATGCTTACAGGTATTACTGTGGGGTTGCGGTCGGTGATCACCAAGCATTTCGCCAATGAAGTTGTGTTCTAAGAGGAACTCCATCCCAAGTACCACGTCAAAGTCGTCCATGCGAACCACGAAAAGGTCCAACTCTCGTGTCCAAGCCCCTAATTTAAAGGGCACTCTTTTGGAAACTCCCATAATAGGCAAGGTCTCAGAGTTGACAGCTTTCATTTTTCCTGGGTTCTTTTCTATGGTGAGTCCCAATCTTCATGCTTCTTGATCGACGATGAAGTTGTGGGTCGCTCCTGAGTCTATCAAAGTGTTCTTGCTTGGTCGAGAGTTTATTGTCGCATCCACAAACATGAGTCCTTTCTCTATTATCTCCTTCGGGTCGACCTTTCATTGGAGGGCTGACAAGAATTTGAGCGCGCCCTTTCGGGGGTTGTCTTGATCTTCCTTCTGGTCTAGCATAGTCTCGACTCTTGTGTTGTTGCTCTCTTGAATGGACACTTGGAGTGCACTGAGAGAGGCCCGATGAGGACAGTAGGACACTTTGTGGGGGCCTTTACACAACAGGCATTTTAAAGGTGTCGTCGGGTGGTTCCTTTGAGGGTAAGGTCCTCGAGATGTCCCCACTTGGTTGTTTTGAGGAGGTTTATCTGTCCACCCGCTTGGTCTGTCGTTACTTCTGTTTGGCCTATTGATGCTTCCATTTCGATGACCTGGCGGCTTATATGTTTTGCCCCAGTGTTTGGGGCCTGTGTAGTTTTTCTTTGGTAACCCACTTCATTCCCATAGTCTAGAAGTCTCTCAGTGCTGGCAATTGCGGTAGCTAGGTCTTGGACCTTTTTCTCGTGTACTTTTGTTTTGGCCCACGGTTGTAACTCATTTATAAAGAACACCTTGTCCTTCTCTGATGTGCCCCTGATATCTAGCATCAGGGTCGAGAACTGTTTGACATAGTCCCTTATGCTTCTAGCTTGCTTTACGGCTATAAGTTTTTCCATTGCTAGATGCTCTACGTTTTTTAGGAGGAATTGGTCCTTCAACTCTCTCTTGAGGTCTTCCCACGAGTCCATGGTGCACAATCCATTCTTGATGTCTTGCACATTCGTACGCCACCAAAGTTTGGCGTTGTCTATGAGATACATCGAGGCTACTGTCACCTTTATGTCGTCGGTACAAGTCGGTGTGGCTTTGAAGTACTGTTCGACATCAAAGATGAAGTTCTCCAACTCTTTGACATCCCGATTCCCTTTGAAAGGTCTAGGGTCTAGGAACTTCAGTTTGTTGGATCCTGTATTAGTTTTCTCAGCTGAGACATTCTCCACGGCTTTCATGGTCACCTCAATTCGGGTGCTCATGACGGACATCTTTTCTTGGATGTCATCGATCGCTGTTCTGAATTCGTCAGCTAATCCATTGAACAAACTCATCATTGTATTTTGAAGCACGTTGAACTCTTCGCCACGTCCCTTCTTGTGTGCGACAAAGCTATCAGGGCTACCAGACGGTCTTGGGCTGCTCGTAGGAGCAACTTTTTCTTCGAATGAGGTCACTCGAAACATCAGTTCTGCGATTCGCACCCATCTAGGCGATTACCCATTGCGCCGATTTCTACGACTTTTCCATTCAATTTTGTCACCCGTGCTTCCAGGAAGCGGATGGTGTCAGGGACTTCTTTGAGAAACAGCATTTCCTCCTCTATTAAAGTAAGCCGGTCGGCTTGTGATTTGGGTGTCGATATTGTCTTTGCTATTTCACGGAGCTTACAAAGCTCTGATATCACTTGTCACAATTGCACTTTTGACTTGCGATTGTGCGGCACTCACTTTCCAATGACAAGTGAGCTAAGCCAATTCGTTCTTGCGTCGCCTACAGCCAAGCAACGTATGCTCGAGCCTCTAGCCTCAGATTTAAGAAAAGGTTTTAAAAAACGAGGGCAGAGAGAGATTTTTGAAAGAGACGTTATATAAGCAAGCAAGAGAGAAATAACAACGGCTCACAGTATATAACCTTGGGTAGGGAGAAGTTGACAACTAATCGTATCCCCCTATAGTACATTCTGAGGCATTTCATGTTTGACAGGCCTAGACATGATATTTCTGAAACGTCCTTCCTAAAAATACAGAAGTAAAACACTAGAATATGAAAAGACATAAAGGGTTGGGCTTGTCATGGGCATGCGGCCATGGGCAACACGCCTTGGACGAGCATGACCGTGACACCCTGCTCATAATATTAAAAGCTTTCATTAGTAAAGACGAACAAGAGAATGGTTGGGATCCCTTTCTTTCTACTTTCTTTATAGATTTGTACATAAAATGTTATTATTAAAATTTATTAAAAATGGTATTTGTTGTAGGGTTGGTTCTCGGTCCTGAGTGGTGACGAGCTAGTAGATGCTCGATGTGAATTGAGGTGAAGCTATGCAAGGCTAGATTGAAGTTTGAGCATGCGCTGACACGTGTTGGTCTAAGAAGATGATGGGTCGTGTAAGTTGGGCTTGGGTCAACTGGGTTGCGAGACTAAAATACTAGTGGGTTTGGATTTTCAAACCTAGCTTCAGATATGAACCTATGGTTTGGGTTTTAAGTTTTAATTATTCTTGCATAGTAATTTCCTAGAACATTAGCCACTTTTATATTTAGTTTTTTTCGTAATTATCGATGTTTCTTTAGCCCCAAGATTGAAAATACAGTCAACGATTAGAGTAGACGTGTCATAATTTTGATATTAAAGTTCTACTCCAAAGATCTAAATTCCTATAACATGTAGATCGTGCTCCATAGTCAATTTCTAATCTTAAATTAACATTTCATTAACGCATGCTCAATTCTTGAAATTTTATTTTCAAGTTTAAAACGTATGCTATTCCATATGCGATCTAAAAAAAATGCATGGGATTTACACAGTTGACGAAGAGGATGGTTTGAGAACAAGACTTTACTGCATTGGGTCCTTTCATGTCGATCTATTCCCTCGTGTTGAAACATTGCTGCTCGTGACCCCCACATAGCTAGTCAATTATTCTAAATCTTGCGACAAATGATTTTGTGATAAATGGAAATGTAAAATATTTGCATAAATATGAGAATAAGTATTTGGTTTACACACCCTTACAAAGAATGCTTCATTCTCCTCAGACCAATAAGGGCTCTTAGTGGATAATATCTACAAGTGTTAGGGGTTTCGGTTTAAAGTATCATTACTTTACCAATGATAAGAATTTGGTAGATTTAAACTTTTCAAAGTTAAGTCATGGAAGAAAAGTACCATTATGGACATCAATTGAACTCACCAGAGTTTTAAAAGTGTGAAAACATGATTTTTAAAACTTCAAATTTTGAGAATATATCAAAGTTTGAGTTGGTTCTCTTACACGCCACGTCACAAAACCAAGTTAATTGAAAATTTTTACTAGGGAGAAGAACAAACATCGTTATAAGTTATGCTTCATTTCCATCGCTAAAGGAAGGGCTTGATGACCTCTGACGTTGTGGTTAACAACCACATGCTCTAACCAACTAAGCTATTCCAGCCAATTATTTGTTATAATCCAAGCCCACCACCACTTGATATTGAATGGTTTCGTCCGTTACGTATCGCTGTCAGCCTCACGATTTTAAACTGTATCAACTAAGGAGAGATTTTTAGACCTTTGTAAGAAATGTTTCTTCACCTCTCCAATCGACACGTGATCTACTTATCCAACCCTTTTGAGAGGAAACCCTTCTGAGAGCCAAGCGTCCTCACTGGCAAATCGCCTAGTGACTTGCTCTGATATCATTTGTAAAAGTCCAAGCGCACTGCTAGTAGACATTGTCCATTTTGGCACATTAGGTATTGTCATCAGCCTCACAGTTTACACACTTATATTCATACCCTCTCAAACCTGTGCGGGATTGCACAATAAGCAATCACTATGGCTGAGTGGTCTAAGGCGCCAGACTCAAGTTTTGGTCCTCATAAGAGGGCGTGGGTTCTCAAATCCCACCTCTAACAACTCATATGATTTTGAGGCAAGAGGCAAGCCAAAATGGATAATATCTACTATCGTTGTGGGCTTGGGTCAAAAGCATTATTAGTTTATCAAATGATAAGAAGAACTTTGTAGATTTTAAATTTTCAAAGTGATATGAAATCAACCCAAGGGAAAGTATGTGTTAAAAATCACGTGTTTGTTTAAATTGTTGTCAGTTAGTATCTGATTAAATCTCCTTCTAGTTAGAAGTTGATTTAGTTTTGATTTGTTTATTGGTTTGCTACCATATTTTCTGCATATTTTTTTAGTAGATTTTCTAAATATCTTTTTGTATTCTCTCTATATATATAGAGCCTTCTTGCTCTTCATAATACAATCTTCTCATCAACCATTCAATCACTCACTCTTCTCACTAACAATTGGTATTAGAGTAGTCTTCTTAAGGGATTTGTGAGATCAAATGGGAGGAGAATCAAGTTTTTTAGCTGTTGCACCACCAGTTTTCGATGGAGACAATTATCAAATGTGGGAAGTTTGTATGAAGACTTATTTGGAGGCTTTGGATCTTTGGGAAGCAATAGAAGAGGATTACGAGGTCCCTCCACATCTAGCAAATCCTACTGTAGCACAAATCAAATAACAGAAGGACAAGAAGACAAGAAAATCAAAAGCAAAAACTTGCCTATTTGCAGCTGTATCTCAAATGATCTTCATGTGAATAATGTCCCTTAAAATAGAAAAGGAAATTTGGGATTATCTCAAGGCTGAATATGAAGGAGATGAGAGGATTCGTGGAATGAAAGTCATGAATTTGATTAGGGATTTTGAGTTGCAAAAGATGAAGGAGTCTGAGTTGGTGAAGGAGTGCTCTAACAGATTTCTCAGCATTGCCAACAAGGTGAAATTGCTTGGTTCTATGTTAAATGATTCCAGGATCATTGAAAAGTTGCTAGTCACTATTCCAGAGAAGTTTGAAGCCACCATTACTACTCTCGAGAACACTAAAGACCTGTCAAAGATTTCTCTTACAGTGCTCTTGAACGTTTTACAAGCACAAGAGCAAAGGAGGTCTATGAGGCAAGACGGGGTGATTGAAGGTGCCTTACCTGTTAAGCATCAAGACCACATCAGGTATAAAAACAAGAAAATTTTCAAAAACCAATAGACGAATGAAGATTCATCTGCCAATTATCAAAAGACAAAAGGAGGAGGTTCCAAAAAATCCTATCCACCTTTCTGCCATTGTGATTAGAAAGGTCATCCACCATACAAGTGTTGGAGAAGACCTGACGCCAAATGCTCCAAATGCAATCAACTTGGACATGAAATTATGATCTGCAAAGTTAAAGGATAGGTGAAAGAGTAGATGCACATATAGTTGATCAAGAAGAAGAAGATCAATTGTTTGTGGTCCCTTGTTTCTCAGGCAAAGAATCAAGCGAGAGCTGGCTGATTGACAGTGGGTGCACGAATCATATGACATATAACAAGGAGTTTTTTGAGGAATTAAGAGACATTGAAGTCAAGAGAGTAAGGATTGACAATGGTGAACACTTGGAAGTAAGTGAAAAGGCACAATAGCTATAACAAGTTATGAAGTTACAAAATTTATTCCAGATGTTTTATTTTTAACTAAAATTGATCAAAATTTCTGAAGTGTTGGTCAGTTACTTGATAAAGGCTATAAAGTGTTGTTTGAAAAATAAGCACTGCGTGATCAGAGACTTTAGTGGCAAAGACTTGTTCAATGTCAAAATGAAAGGAATAATCTTTGCTCTAAATCCGACAGCCTTTGTATCTAGAGTTAGTGTCACTAATATTTGGCATAAAAGACGTAGGCACTTTCATCATCGAGGTTTGCTTTAGATGTAGTCAAAGAAGCTGGTAGAAGGACTCGTTAACATTGATAATGACATGCCTCTTTGTCGTACTTGTAATTTTGAGAAGCAACATATGCAACCCTTTCCTAAACAGGCATGGAGAGCCTCAAAAAAACTGCAACTGGTTCATTCTGATCTTTGTGGTCCTTAGCAAACACCATCATTAAATGGTAATCTTCATTACATTGTTTTTATTGATGATCTAACAAGAATGTGTTGGATATTCTTGTTGAAGCAAAAGTCAGAAGTTGCGGGTGTATTTTGGAAATTCAAAGCCAGAGTTGAGAATGAAAGTGCATACTTGATTCAAACGGTAAGATCAAATAATGGCACTTCAGAAACTTTTAACAGGTTTTGTGAAGAGGCTGGAGTTGAACATCAAATGTCAGCACTATACACTCCTCAACGGAATAACGTCAGTGATGATGGTGTTAATATAACACATGCAGAAGAAATTTGGATCTTAGGCACTCTTAGAACATCAATTATAGTAAATAACTAGCATGTTCATAAGTATTAAGACTCAAGGTGTTTGAGTACTAACCTTTTGTTGTTCAAATTTCTTTTTCCTCACGAACCAATTTCGAACCACCACTAGTGTCTTCTCCACTATTCTATGGTCTTAAGGATTGTGGAATCTGGTGAGTGACTTAACTTATGAGGGATTTAGTATATATGAAGAGAGATTTTATGAGAGTTTTTCTCCAGGTTTTTCGAAGGGAGAAATTTCATGTGCCTTAATAATTCTACTTATAGAGTCATATTTGCATGTTCACGCAAATTTGAGATCACCAAATTTTGACACTAAAAATTTCACTCAAATGTTTGGGATTATGTGGTAAGCATGCAAGTTTCAATTAACCAAATTTTGACACCTCAAAATTCCACTAACTCAAACCTGAATTTTTTCATTAAGTGAAGTCAACTCATTTTAATTTAACAATTAATTTGAATAATTAATTTCAAATTAAAGTAATATTAAAGGATTAATTAAACTATTTAATTAATATTTAATATTAATTCAAATGCCAATTTCAATCAATTCTGACACATATTTGATTAAAATATTTAAATCTTATTTAAATATCTCCGATTCACTTTTTTGTTTAATTCGAAAATAAAAAAAATGCGGTTAAATATATCGTATATATAGCGCATATTCCCTAATTTGAATTCTAACACTTTGAACTCACTCGTCACACTGTTCTATGGTTTAGTCCGATATGAGCTAGTAGAGAGACCTAATGGACCTATAGATCATGAGCTCCAACGATCCTTAATCCTAGGTAACTCGGCCTTAATCCTAAGTTAACTATGAAGTTCTATTTCTTCATAATTATCCTTAGATTTGCATGGGTGAGAGTGGCATGAATTTGCGGACTCAATAAGCCTCCCATTTCA
Source organism: Cucurbita maxima (assembly GCF_002738345.1). Taxonomy (NCBI): domain Eukaryota; kingdom Viridiplantae; phylum Streptophyta; class Magnoliopsida; order Cucurbitales; family Cucurbitaceae; genus Cucurbita; species Cucurbita maxima. Next base: position 163,181 of record NW_019272117.1, on the reverse strand, counting down.
AGGGTAAGACTAGGTCAATAGCTGGGGACATAGGGTGCAAGATAGAATTCACTCCTACCCGCTTTTAGGGATAGTAGAGAGGTTGTTCTCTTAAGTACTGACTCTAGGTTTTGAACAAGAGGCCCACCCTCTCATTGGCCCGAGAGGGATTCAGTTTGGTGGTTAAGGAACAAGAAGTAACTTTAGGGATAAAAACGGTAAATTGACCCAGCTCTAGTTACGAACAACCTGTGAAGGATCGACTTACTAATCATGGTTATATCTAATAGACAAAAATATATCTATATTGAGGGGAGTGCAACTACTAGGCTATAGGGGAGTGTCCTAGTAGTTAACAAATGTTGGTTAAAAGGTTAATGAGTTTAGCCGGTTAATCTGGAATCGTTGGAGCTCATGATCTATAGGTCCATTAGGTCCCCCTGCTAGCTCATATCGTACTAAACCTTAGAACAATGTGACGAGTGAGTTTGAAGTATTGAACTCAAATTAGGAAATATGCGCTAAATATAAACGATATATTTAACCGTATTTTGATTTAATTACGAATTAAAAAAAATGAGAGAATTTGAGATATTTAAATAAGATTTAAATATTTTAATTATGAATAGGGATTCATAATCAATATGTGCGGAAATTGATTGAGATTATCATTTGATTTAATGTTAAATATTAATTAATCCTTTAATATTATTTTGATTTGAAATTAATTCTTCTTATTAATTGTTGAATTAAAATAGAAAAAGTCAAAGTGTTGACTTCACTTAATCCATGTTTGAGTCAGTGGAATAGTGAGTGTCAATATATAGTTTAACAAAGCATGTTTGCCACATAATCCCACGAATTTGAGTGAGATTTTGAGTGTCAAAATTTGGTTTAACCAAACTTGCATGTTTGCCAAATAAACTCCACAAATTTGAGTGGAATTTTGAGTGTCAAAATTTTGTTAATTCAAACATGCATGCTTGCCACATAATCCCACAAATTTGAGTGGAATTTTGAGTGTCAAAATTTGGTAATCTCAAGTTTGCATGAACATGCAAATATGACTCTATAAATAGAGTGATCAAGGTACATGTAAATGGTTCTTAAAAAACTTTGAGAAATTCTCTCAAAACTCTCTTTACATATACTAAATTCCTTTCAAATTTAGTCACTCACTGGATTTCACGATCCCATTCTAAGGCGGAGAATAGTAGGGAAGACACTAGTGGTGGTTCGAAACTGGTTCGTGAGGAAAAATGAATTTAAACTACAAAAAGTTGGTATTTAAACTCATTGAGTTTTAATGCTTTTGAACATGCTAGCCAATTTATTATAATTGATGTACTTTGAGTGCACAAGATCTAAATTGCTTTCCGCATGTGTTATATTAACACCATCAGTTCCATTTCTGTCGAACATCTTAAGGGACGAGCTAACTAACTCCCTTCTGCTGCCTCATTTCGTCCTCTAACCAAGACTGATAATGTTACTTTTAAAGTTTGGGATATAGTATACCATGGTTAGTAAACATTGGTCACCATTCTTGCACTAGAACAAGATGGATAATTTGTCTTGTATCAGTACAATTGATCCATCGCCAAACTTTACATTTCCAATGACTTCTCATCAAGCTCCTTGAACTTTGTTTGATCTCCGGTCAAGTGGTTGCTTGCTCCATTGTCAAGGTATCACATGTTGGTCTTCACTCGGTCTTCTCCTTTTTTGAGAAGGTTCACCATAACCTTCTCTTCGTTGAGCATCAAAAGGTTGGGCATCTTCTAGACTAACATCAGTGCAGGCTCTTGATCCTGGTGAGTGTGAGATTTCCCTCCACATCGCGCTACTTCTTGCGACACTCTACTGCATAGTGCCCATATTTTCCACGAGAGTAACACTTGATCATACTATCGTCCTTCTCAGGGTTGGAATTATCGTGGATTTGTGAGCTATTGTCACAGTCTCCTCTGCCACCACGTCCAAATCCATGTCTACGACCAAGCCCAAGACCTTTGTTTTTCTCGTTATGGCTACCACATCCCCTCATACGTGAAAAAGAAGAGTCAACAACATCATTCCTTTTCGTCTGTGCGAGCCACTCCACATATGTTAGTAAGAGGTGTTTCTCCTCCTTTTCGTCTTCATAACCAAAATTGTCTCCTCGTGGACCTTAAGACGAACAAAAACCTTCTCAACTAACATATTCTTAAGGTCGCCGAACTGCTCAATGGAGGTAATAATTTGCATGAATCTTAGGAGAATAGCTCGAAGGAACTTCTTGACTACGGTGATCAATCGATAAGATAACGAACTTCTTGGAGGTAATAAATTCTATCTCTATAAGATGAGAGGTTTTCTATCTATAAAAAAATAGAAGATAGATTGTGTGTCAAATAGCGACTCTATGTACCAAATATTAACATATTGATACACATTCAATTTTTGATCGAACAACATGAAAAAAAATTGAGACAAGAACGATACTCTTATTTGTTGTATTCAGTTCATAATACTTATTTAGGTTAGACTAACAAACTATTTTTTATATTCAAAACCCATTAGAAGGAAGGGACAATAGAAATCATATAGAAATGTTAGTCTTGAAGGCCCTAAAAATGAGGTGTTTTTGTATAACAACTTGATAGCACTGGATATAACATGCACCTCGGGCACGCCCCTAGCTCAACAAGCTTTTTTTATACAAATATGTATACTATACATTAACCATGTTTACTATTAAAGTTTAACTATTACTCTTTACGAATAACATGTATTTAACCTATCAATATAATCATATTGGAAGTGATTTAGTGCCTTTATCAACTACACGATACTATGTCATCTCTTTCCCTTCAAGAAAAATTCATATTAAAGATTATTTAACTAGCACTTAAAAGAACCTGCATTATAACTTGGTTATGAAGCCTATAATCATGAATCATAGCTAGGATACTTTAATTTACCCTTCAAGATATGGATAATTACGAAACTGTCATTCTTGCAAGAATCAAATTATCAACAATGACCACCTGCACCAAATCCATCGAATATCGACTCTTAGCCGTTGGATCTCTTCCCAAATTGGATAATTCTAGAACACTCATAAATCATCACATCCAATAACTAGGATTCAAAACCAAGGTCGGTAGTTCGCTGATTGGAGATGATATTTTTTATTGGTTTTCCAGAAAATCCAACCTCCAATTCACAACGATTCAGGAGCTCTCAATCTCGATTTAAGCTTCCCCTATAAAGTTTGAAGTTGGGGAATAGTTTGAAACAAGAATCGAGCAAGGTCGAGCTCCCAATCGTAGTCAATAAGCGTTTAGATTTTAGGTCTCCTACTCTCGAATTTCTTCCAAATTTGGGAGCAATTCCCCACAATTTCCTTTCAAACCTGTTCCTATAGTTTCTAAACAAGATTACCCACAAGTTCTATGAAGGAATTGAGCTACGAGGATCCCAATAAGTTTCTACACCTTCAAGGAATGTTTCCATCGAAGACCACAAAGAGAAATAACCTCAGGAATGTGCCCAGTTGAAGAAAATCCATTTTGGGCTCAAATCGGAGGTAAGTTTCGAATTCCTATCTACGGTCCCTTTTCCTTAAAATTAAGGATTCCTTTAGCTTCAGAGAAAGAAGTTGAGTAACTTTAATGAAGGAATCGAGAATTGAAACGTCGTAGAACAAGCTACCCAAGATATTGATTTTCAGGCGTTTTGGCTAACTTGCAGACCGAGGACAATTCTCCAAAATTGCGGACACACACTCAACTTCGTTCCTCCAAACCAATTCATGTTGCTTGAGAAAAGAATAAGGAAGAGTTTTCGTGAAGAAATCGAGCCTTGAAAACCCCTAAAATCGGATACCCAATAAGAAATCCTCTGTTTTAGCTTCGGCGACAAATCACATTTTGGGCGAACTTTGGAAGCGAATATCTTAGGCTACAATCCACGAGAATGTATGAAATCAATTTCTAGCTCTTCATTGTAACCCCATCTTTAAGTTTTATGAAGAAATCGAGGGGAAAAATGACTTGATCGAAGCTATGGAGGTGGAGTTTCAGACGGGGGTGCTATATGTCATGCACGTCTTCTTCCCGTCTGGAGGAAGAAGACGACGACATGGGCGGTTCAGTTGAATCGGCCACGTCGACCCAAAACTCGATATTTTTCAATTTTAACTCCCTTCTAAATCGGCTCTCATAAAAATCTTTATGGTTCCAAAAACTAGACACAATAAGGAGTCTGTGTAAGGAAATTTGAGATAATTCAGATACCGAAAGCTTAAGAATGTAGGTCCCGAACGTCAATGATGAGGTAAGTAGCCACCTTGGACTTTTTGTTAAGAAATATTTGTAGGAATTACTTGGATTTCCATATGAAACTTAGACAAAGTATGAATTAAGGATATATGAAAGAAAAACTCAAAGAACTGTGAGTTAAGGCCCTAAACCGATCAAATTGCTCGAGAATTAGGTAACACTAAAATAACTGACTAAATGAACTCAACTTCCTATGAAACTTTAATTCTTAGAATATTATAGTATGTGAGGCTATATATGAAATTTGGTAGTCATTGGATAAGGATAAGTAGGTAAACCAAGAAACGGTACAAAATGACCATAATGCCCCTAAGGATATCTACCTAGGGTTCATGACTTAGATGACCTCCAAATACTATGAAACTCTGAAGTAAATCTATTTTATGATACTTGGGGATGTGGTGAAGTTTGAAAACCATTGGAGCTTGTTCAGTAGTAAAACCAAGAATTAGAGGTAAAATGACCAAAATGCCCCTAGGACTACTTATGATAATTGAAGGTCTATACGTGCTTCAAATGATTTGATACTTCTTATAAGATTTATTCTTAAGGACATGAAGATATGTTTGAGATTTCAAGTTGATTGGAGCAAGTTTGGAATCTAAACCAAGTAAGGATCCAAGAAACACCACAAGAATCAAGACTCTTCTAGAATCCTCCAAAAAACTCCTAGGAATCTATGACCTTCTAGTAAGATGGGTTCATATGGTTACAAATGAAAGTTACAACTTACACCTCAAGAAATTATGGACCTTAAAAACTTATAAGATTGAGAACCAAGAACAACACCACACATGCTTTACTAGGTACCACTCAAGGACGAGGGACCAAGGTCCCCAAACTCAGAAACTCAAAAATGCTAGGTAATACTCTAATAATGTACATAGTGACCTATGACCTCCTACCAAGCGATGCTTTCTGAGGCCTAAGAATTCCTCTTCTAGGTGGGATGCCTTGCACCATGTTTCCTTTACAGGATATCATGTTCGGCCTCAAGTTTTCTTCACCTAGATGAGATGTCTTGCACCATGTTATGGGTACCCAAAAGATTTACAGGATGTCATGTGCATGTATGCACTGACTACGTGGCCTTTATGGTCCATCATGGGGAGTAGTCTAGGGCCACAGAGGAACAAGAAGAGAGTAAGTTACCTTAACCAAGAATCAAGAACCTCCTATGACCTCCCACGGTACAACATGCTCATGACTTAGACTACGCTGCTTGGAACACATGAAGCCTTGAGCGTAGGTATGCATTTTGTATTATAGGGCAAGCCCTTAATGCAAGATTAGACTACATTGCTTGGAACGCAAAATGCCTTGGATGTAGGTTTTCAGACTATGCCTTTTGGAACGCATGAAGCCTTGGGCATAGGTTAGAAGACCGTATCAAAGGGCAAGCCTTGAGATGTGGGTTAAGACTACGTCGCTTGGAACACATGAAGCATTGGACGTAGGTTAAGGCTGTGTCACTTGGAACACATGAACCCTTGGACACAGAATTGTCAAGTGCATGGCTAGTGCCGTAAATCCTAGAGGGAGTGTCTTGAAGAACAAATCAAGAACCAAGAAAGTACCAAGAATAAGAGAAAGATCAAGGACTAGAACATGGATCGATATCCTAGTTTTGAAGACAAAAACCAAGAACCATGGGACTAAGGCCCTTAAAGGATAATCAAGAAATAAAGAACAAGAAGTAGAGGGTCTGAGTACTTACAACAAGAACAAGAACAAGAACAAGACAAGAACAAATAATGTGGTACTCTAGCCTATCAAGGACACGATTAAGAGCCTACAAGTAGGCTACTTACTAAGTCTTTGTACTCATTCCTTATTCTCATTTTTTTTATTTTTTCAGGTAATAAGAAGCTAGTTGAGGTCGGGAGCAGGTGCCATATACTAATCTCACCTGTCGTCCTCAACACTTTTGTCTTAAAATGTTTTGTGTTCATTCCTTATTTTGTGTTTTAGCTCGTATGTTGTATTTTAAATACTTATGTATAAACTTTATTTTGATATAATGTAAATATAATGTTTTAACTTCTTTTTTTTTATTTCGTGCGAAAACTTTTCCCATCTTTTAGAGTCATCGAGTCAGTCCGGTCCTTATAGCTTTGTTCCCCTCTCTAACGATGTGGGATCTCATGCTATCATTCAATCAAACATTGATATTTCACTTACTTATAAGCACTTATGTACTTTATCAAGTCAATATCAATTAGTTCAACTATATATCAGGTATCATTCAATCACATGAACCCTCCTAGTTTAGGATAGTTCTATTGACACTACTAACATGCTTAAATAAATGAATTTTCAAATCTAATTTATAAATATAACTCAAACATAAACTTCAATTAACTTTATACCAACCCCTTGCCATTTAACATGCTTTAACACGTCAAATTCATCAATTCAACCATATAACAGATATTAAATTAAATATCAATTCATAAACTTTTTTAATCTATAAGTAATACTTAAATGGAGAAATCCAAATAATTACCGTAACCTAAGTTTGATTCAAGCTATTTTTCTCTTTTAAATTTTCCAAAATCTTCCAATTAGTTTCTAAAATAAAAAATTATAATAGTTGCCTTTAACTCAAAAAATGGTAAAACAAAGATGTCAAAGTGAATCAAAATAGATAAAAATAGTCCAACTGGTCCAATTCAATTCAACCAACAACACTCTTATTCAACCTCCATTTTCACAAATGGACGTTCGAGGTGTCATTTTCCTTCAATTTCCAATTTTCATATCATCAAGCTCGAATCTATCCTTAGTTGATGCCTTCACCAAAAGTATAGTGCACATCTAGATGAATTTAATGAGATAATAATTAAGAAAAATTATCGGCGTAGAAATTGAGATGTGATTTAAACTACTTAGGTACCCTAAGAACTATGTAAATCTCCACTACGTCTAAGAAAATTTAAGACGGCTTACAAGCCCATTAATAGGGTGAACAATGTCACTAAAGCCCGACCATTTCGTATTCCCTCTAAACCTCAGTAGCAGTATTCAACAACTTAAATCGAACCTACAACCTATTCACTATTGTGACAATGGAAGTTGACTAATTCTGAGGAATTCAAAATTAGTTCACCCGAGAGATGAGATACACCGTCTATAGGTCCGCATTGCAAAAATTAGTTTACAATAATATGAGTTGTCAGAAGTGGGATATGAAACCACACCCTCTTACGATGACCAAAACTTGAGTCTAATTCCTTAGACCACTTGGTCATCCTGACTGCTTATTGTGAGATCTCACATTGGTTTGAGAGGAGAATGAAGCATTACTTATAAGGGTGTGTAAACAACTATCTAGTAGACGCATTTTAAAACTTTGAGGCTGGCGGCGATATGTAACGGACTAAAATAGACAATATCTGCTAGTTGTTGGAGAGAGGAACAAAGAGTTCTTATAAGGGTGTGGAAATCTCTTCTTAATAGACACGTTGTAAAACTGTGAGGCTGATGGAAATACCTAATGGACCAAAATGAACAATGCTTACTAGGAGTGAGCTAGGACTTTTACAAATGATATTAGAGCTAGTCACCAGACGATCTACAAGTGGGGATGCTAGGCCCTTAGAAGGGGTGGATTGTGAGATCCCACATCTACTAGAGAGGGGAAGAAACATTTCTTACAAGGGTTTGAAAACCTCTCCCTAGTACATGCGATTTAAAACCGTGAGGCTGACGGTGATACGTAATGAACGAAAGCGGACAATATCAACTAGTGGTGGGCTTGGACTATAACAAATGATTGCTTGGAAGTAATGAACGAAAGCGGACAATATCAACTAGTGGTGGGCTTGGACTATAACAAATGATTGCTTGGAATAGCTCAGTTGGTTAGAGCATGTGGTTGTTAACCACAAGGTTAGAGGTTTTAAGCCCTCCCTTGCTTCTTTTTAGTAGAAATTTTGAATCAACTTGGGTTTGTGACGTGTGTAAGAGAACTAACTGGAACTTCGAGATATTCTCAAAATTTGATAAAATAATGATTCTTTCACCTCAATCACCTAACGTCAGTAGATAGTAGATATTATCCACTTTGGCTCAACATCAGCCTCACAATCATATAAAGTTGTCAGAAATGGGATATAAACTCACGCGCAGCATCAGCCTCACAATTATATAAAGTTGTCAGAAATGGGATATAAACTCACGCACTAAAACTCACGCGCAACATCAGCCTCACAATTATATAAAGTTGTCAGAAATGGGATATAAACTCACGCACTAAATTTGAGACGCATCAGCCTCACAATTATATAAAGTTGTCAGAAATGGGATATAAACTCACGCACTAAATTTGAGACGAGCTCACACCCTATAAACTCATGCTCAGCATCAGCCTCACAATTATATAAAGTTGTCAGAAAGGGGATATAAGCTCACGCCCTATAAACTCACGCTCAGCATCAGCCTCACAATTATATAAAGTTGTCAGAAATGGGATATAAACTCACGCACTAAATTTGAGACGAGTGCCTTAGACCAAATTTGAGACTGGTGCCTTAAACACTCGAACAATAATAAAGTTGTCAGAAATGGGATATAAACTCACGCCCTATAAACTCACGCTGAGCATCAACCTCACAATTATATAAAGTTGTCAGAAATGGGATATAAACTCACGCACTAAATTTGAGACGAGCTCACGCCCTATAAACTCACGCTCAGCATCAGCCTCACAATTATATAAAGTTGTTAGAAATGGGATATAAACTCACGCACTAAATTTGAGACGAGCGCCTTAGACTAAATTTGAGACGAACGCCTTAGACCAAATTTGAGACGGTGCCTTAAACACTCAAATAATAATAAAGGAGAAGTAGCATCACAAACTCACGCATTAAATTTGAGACGAGCACCTTAGACCAAATTTGAGACTGGTGCCTTAAACACTCAAACAACAATAAAGGAGAAGTAGCATCAGCCTCACAATTATCAATTATATAAAGTTGTGAGAAATGGGATATAAACTCACGCCCTCTTAACCAACAACAATAAAGGAGAAGTAGCATCAGCCTCACAATTATCAATTATATAAAGTTGTGAGAAATGGGATATAAACTCACGCCCTCTTAACCAAAATTTGAGACGGGCGCCTTAGACCAAATTTGAGACGGTGCCTTAAACACTCAAATAACAATAAGGGAGAAGGCATCCCTCTTAACCAGAATTTGAGACGGGCGCCTTAGACCAAATTTGAGAAACTCACGCCCTCTTAACCAGAATTTGAGACGGGCGCCTTAGACCAAATTTGAGACTTGTGCCTTAAACACTCCAACAACAATAAGGGAGAAAGCATCCCTCTTAACTAGAATTTGAGACGGGCACCTTAGACCAAATTTCAGACTGGTGCCTTAAACACTCGAACAACAATAAGGGAGAAGGTGTCTAATGTGAAGGTGAAGTTACTGATTGATTGCCACGGGTACATCACCAGGTAAACTTTTTTTTATTTATCATTTCTCAAATAACGCTTTGGTAAACTCACTACTCTTAGATCATTTATGTTCATCAAATGACATGACAACTTGCTTCATAATTCAATTACAAGATCACAACATGCTCAAAAGGACAAATATAGTTTCGTATTTGAGAAGAAAATCAATGATCTATTGTATGGATTCAACCAAATTTCTCTACTAAGTGCCACAATTTGATTGCAAGTACATGAAAAGTTGAATGAAATTTGAAAACAACCCTTCTCAAACTCTTCCACACCAACCTAAGATTTTGAATTGATGAACAAAATTATGGAGCACACTTTGAGAATTCTGACATAGGAATTATGGACCAGTTGAATTGATGGAGAAACAATAAAGAATTTGTCAAGCCATGATTGGTATTACAAGGTTGGTTTGGATGGTGAAAAGTCTGAATTTTTCAATTCCAATTGTCAATAAAGGGAGCTCTCGAACGGTGGCAATCTCCCATTGAATAAAATTTTTGTTTGGTATCAGGCGAATCATTTCTAGTTTTGAAGTGTTCCTGTTAGTATAATGATTTGAAATGTTCGTAAATTTATGATTGATTTTTTTTTTTTATAGACCACTTTCCAAACTCCAAGCGGAAGTGAAGCAATGATAGTGGATTGATGGGCATGAGGAAGGGCCATGCTTGGGTTAATGGACTAAGAATTGGAAGGTATTGGCCAAGTTATCTTTCAAATGAGAATGACTGCTCTTCACATTATGACTTCCATGAGGCTTACCCTGATGGCAAGTGTGCCACTAACGATAGAAAGCCTATTCAAAGATGGTATGTTCTTGAGGAGTTCTTAGATTTTGAACTCTCTATTCAACATCCTACGACTTTAAGCTTAAGTGAATGCCTTGTTTTTTTTTTTACTTTCAGGTACCATATTCCAAGATCTTACTTGAATTATGGGGAAGAGAACACACTGATTTTATTTCAAGAGTTTGGTGGTGCCATTGGATATAGATATCCAAACAACGAGGGTGAAAAAGGGTTGTGCAATGCCTTATGTTGGAAGCACGTTGGAGCTGTCATGCCATGATCGAACCATCTCTGGTATCAAATTTGAGAGCTTTGGGAACCCCATGGCACTTGTGACAATTTCTAGAAGGGTTCCTGTAAGTCCTCCTGTCTTTTCAGTCATCAAGAAGGTATAACTCTGGTTTTGTTAAATAGATGACACTCTGGTTTTGGGTTTTTCTAATGAATGACACTCTGGTTTTGGGTTTTTTCTAATGGATGACACTCTGGTTTTAGGTTTTTCTGATGAGTTTGTTTGAATTTTGATTGAAATTACATGCATGTCTTGGACTAAGGGAATGCTCCATTGATGTTTCAGAAACGAATCTTGGGTCAACTGGTTGCAAGAAACGTAATCGACTCACTGTTCAAGTTACTTGTTAGAACATCTTGCTTTTTCCGCAACTCAACCTCAACTCCCACTTGCTTTGTTGTCTTGGAACCTTGCTCCACATCTAGTTCCTCAGCAGTAGTCTTAGGAGTTTCCTAAGTATCTGCTACAACATCACTAGGTGAGTTTCTCTGCAACTCAAACTCAACTCCCACTTGCTTCGTGGTCTTGGAACCTTGCTCCACATCTAGTTCCTCAGCAGTAGTCTCAGGAGTTTCATGAGTATCTACTACAACATCACTAAGTGAGTTTTTCTGCAACTCAAGTTCAACTCCCACTGATTTTTACATAACATATTGTAGGTATTTATAGTCTCTCGACAAAAGACGTTTGTGGCCGGAATTCAATCCCGATCCCCTTTAATCTCCACAAATGACAAAGTCAATTTTGACCAATTGACCATTGCAAAATGAAAATAAAAAAACAATAAAATTTTTCAACAAATGTTGATATGTTTGAGTGGTTAAAGAAATAAACTTGAAATCTATTAGGCTTCACTCGTTTAGGTTTAAACCTTGTTGTTGACTTTTTTAATGTTTTCCAACTTCAACCGTGAAAATATTCAATTGTCCTTCATCAATTGTGTCAGCTTCTAATTTCTACAAATGATAGTTGAACCGAGCCGATCCAATTTTGTAAATGAAGAATAAATGTTTGTTGAATCTTCTTCGCCTTGGATCATGTAATAGGTCCATTTGGAACACCGAGCCGATCCAATTTTGTGGATGAAGAATAAATGTTTGTTGAATCTTCTTCGCCTTGGATCATGTAATAGGTTCATTTGGAACACCGTGATTCTTATCAGGTCCCACCCTCTCATTGGCCTGAGAGGGATTCGGTCCCACCCTCTCATTAGCCTGAGAGGGATTCAATTTACTAGTTGGATCATTAGAGCATCAGTGGGACATAAGAAACAAGAAGAGCCGATCCAATTTTGTAGATGAAGAATAAATGTTTGTTGAATCTTCTTCACCTTGGATCGTGTAATAGGTCTAGTTGGAACATTTGAAACACCGTGATTCTTATCAGGCCCCACCCTCTCATTAGCTTGAGAGGGATTCGGTTTACTAGCTGGAACATTCTTATCAGGCCCCACCCTCTGGCCTAAGAGGGATTCGGTTTGCTAGTTGGATCATTAGAGCATCAGTGGGACATAAGAAACAAGAAGTAACTTTAGGGGTAAAACGGTAAATTAACCTAGCTTTAGTTACGAACAACCTGTGAAGGATCGAACGGTAATTTGACCCAGCTTTAGTTACGAACAACCTGTGAAGGATCGACTTACTAATCATGTTTTTTTAAAATGGACAGAAATATATCTATAGTGAGGGGAGTGTAACTACTAGGCTATAGTGGAGTGTCCTAGTAGTTAACGAATGTTGGTTAATAGTGGAGTGTCCTAGTTTTTCAAATGGACGAATGTTTGATGACATACGGAAATGTTTCAATAAACTCCACCCACTTTGCATGCCTACGGTTCAGTTTGCTTTGACCCTTAAGATAATTCAAGCTTTCATGATCAAAGTGGATCACAAATTCTCTAGGTCATAAGTAGTGTTGCCACACCTGCAATGTGCGAATTAAAGCAAACAATTCTTTATCATAGGTAGGATAGTTCAATGCTGCCCCATTTAGTTTTTCACTAAAATACATTACGGGTTTGTCATCTTGCATCAAAACAACACCTATGCCCAAATCATTTGCATCACACTCAATTTCAAAAGTTTTATCAAAGTTAGGCAAGACAAATAATGTGCATTGGTTAATTTGTTCTTAAGTTCATTAAATGCATTCTCTTGCATATCTCCCCATTTAAAAACAACATTCTTTTTCACTAAGTCATTCAATAGTGCAGCTATGGTGCTAAAATCTTTTATAAATCTCCTATAGAAGCTAGCTAACCCATGAAAACTACGAACGTCACTTGCATTTTGTGGTGTTGGTCAATCCCTGATTGCTTTAACTTTCTCTTCATCTACTTCTACTCCATTTTTACCAACTATGAAGCCAAGAAAGTTAACTTTTTCCATTCAAAAACTACACTTATTAAAATTAGCATAAAGTTTCTCTTTTCTAAGTGTAATCAAAACTAACTTAACATGCTCCACATGCTCATGCAAGGTCTTTGAATAAATTAAATACCATCAAAATACACAACAACATGCTTTCCTAAATATTCTCTCAAAACGTGATTCATTAAGCGCATAAATGTACTATGAGCATTAGTTAATCCAAAAGGCATAACAAGCCATTCATATAATTCAAACTTAGTTTTGAACGTTGTTTTCCATTCGTCTCCTACATGCATTCTAATTTGATGATATCCAGATTTCATGTCAATCTTTGTAAATAAATATGAACCATGCAATTCATCAAGCATATCGTCTAGCCTAGGAATAGGATGTCGATACTTTAGCGTGATTTTGTTGATGGCTCCACAATCCACGCACATGCGCCACGTTCCATCTTTCTTCGGCACCAATAAGACTGGTACAGAACATGGACTCAAACTCTCTCGTATATAGCCCTTCTCCATAAGCTCCTCTACTTGCCTTCGAATTTCTTTAGTCTCAGTTGGGTTGGCTCTATAAGCTGGCCTATTAGGAATTATCGTCTTTGGAATGAAGTCTATTTTATGTTCAATACCTCTAATTGGAGGTAGTCCTTTAGGGACTTCATCTTGGAATACGTCATCAAATTCCTATTAAAGAGATTGAAACATACTAGGCAAAGACAAATTATTATCGTTAGAGACCAAACATCCTTCCTTGTACAAAAGTACAAAGATGGTTTTTTGTGAGAACATTGCCCTTCTAACCTCTCCAACTATAGCCAAACAACTCACATTCTTTCTTTTTTCTCCAATTTCATTATTTTTTTCACTATGGTTTTCTCATTGACTTTTTTCTCTATTTTTTCACTCAACTCTTTTTTCTCAGACTCTTTCTTTTTTTCTTCCAACTTTAATTGATCAGCAAATACATTTCCAGAACTCAAAGGCACAAGAGTGGTTTTTCTACCATCTTTTACAAAAGAATACCGAGCCATTATACATAACCCTCCTGTCAAATTGTCATGGTCAACCAAGAAATATGTCTCCAACATGCATTGAAAAAACATCACAAAGAACTTCATCTTTATATTTTCCTAAAGTAAAAGATATTAAAGTTTGAGAAGTTACCTTCATTGTTCCACTGTCATTGAGCCATTGAAGCTTGTAAGATTTAGGATGGTGTTGGGTTTGAATTAGCAACCTTTTGATCAGCATTGTACTTACGACATTGGTGCAGCTTCCACTATCAATTATAAGACTATAAGGAGTCCCCTTGACTAAACACCTTGTGTGAAATAGGTTTTCTCTTTGATCATTGTATCTTCCTCATCTTCATCAATACATTGTGTCTTCCTCATCTTCATCAATACATTGTGTCTTCCTCATCTTCATCAATACATTGTGTCTTCCTCATCTTCATCAATACATGCTCTAGGGAAGATCTTCATCAATACATGCTCTAGGGAAGATCTTCATCAATACATGCTCTAGGGAAGATCTTCATCAATACATGCTCTAGGGAAGATCTTCATCAATACATGCTCTAGGGAAGATCTTCATCAATACATGCTCTAGGGAAGATCTTCATCAATACATGCTCTAGGGAAGATCTTCATCAATACATGCTCTAGGGAAGATCTTCATCAATACATGCTCTAGGGAAGATCTTCATCAATACATGCTCTAGGGAAGATCTTCATCAATACATGCTCTAGGGAAGATCTTCATCAATACATGCTCTAGGGAAGATCTTCATCAATACATGCTCTAGGGAAGATCTTCATCAATACATGCTCTAGGGAAGATCTTCATCAATACATGCTCTAGGGAAGATCTTCATCAATACATGCTCTAGGGAAGATCTTCATCAATACATGCTCTAGGGAAGATCTTCATCAATACATGCTCTAGGGAAGATCTTCATCAATACATGCTCTAGGGAAGATCTTCATCAATACATGCTCTAGGGAAGATCTTCATCAATACATGCTCTAGGGAAGATCTTCATCAATACATGCTCTAGGGAAGATCTTCATCAATACATGCTCTAGGGAAGATCTTCATCAATACATGCTCTAGGGAAGATCTTCATCAATACATGCTCTAGGGAAGATCTTCATCAATACATGCTCTAGGGAAGATCTTCATCAATACATGCTCTAGGGAAGATCTTCATCAATACATGCTCTAGGGAAGATCTTCATCAATACATGCTCTAGGGAAGATCTTCATCAATACATGCTCTAGGGAAGATCTTCATCAATACATGCTCTAGGGAAGATCTTCATCAATACATGCTCTAGGGAAGATCTTCATCAATACATGCTCTAGGGAAGATCTTCATCAATACATGCTCTAGGGAAGATCTTCATCAATACATGCTCTAGGGAAGATCTTCATCAATACATGCTCTAGGGAAGATCTTCATCAATACATGCTCTAGGGAAGATCTTCATCAATACATGCTCTAGGGAAGATCTTCATCAATACATGCTCTAGGGAAGATCTTCATCAATACATGCTCTAGGGAAGATCTTCATCAATACATGCTCTAGGGAAGATCTTCATCAATACATGCTCTAGGGAAGATCTTCATCAATACATGCTCTAGGGAAGATCTTCATCAATACATGCTCTAGGGAAGATCTTCATCAATACATGCTCTAGGGAAGATCTTCATCAATACATGCTCTAGGGAAGATCTTCATCAATACATGCTCTAGGGAAGATCTTCATCAATACATGCTCTAGGGAAGATCTTCATCAATACATGCTCTAGGGAAGATCTTCATCAATACATGCTCTAGGGAAGATCTTCATCAATACATGCTCTGGGGAAGATCTTCATCAATACATGCTCTAGGGAAGATCTTCATCAATACATGCTCTGGGGAAGATCTTCATCAATACATGCTCTTCAGGGTCTCCAAGAATCACGGTGTTTCAAATGGACCTATCACATGATCCAAGGCGAAGAAGATTCAACAAACATTAAAAATGTCAACAACAAGGTTTGAACCTACACAAGTGAAGCCTAATAAATTTTAAGTTTATTTCTTTAGCCTCTCAAACATATCAACATTTATTGAAAGATTTTATTGTTTTTTTCGTTTTCATTTTGCAATGGTCAATTGGTCGAAATTGACTTCGTCATTTATGGAGATTAAAGGGGATCGAGATTGAATCCCGACCACAAACGTCTTTTGTCGGGAGACTATAAATACCCACAATATGTTATGTAAAAATCAGATTCGTGGATGAATATAATTCATATCTTAAATTGAGACGTTTCCCTTAGAAATCCGAGCATCATATTTTCCATTTCTAAGTTTCAAGCAATTCTTGTGGTAGAATTGCACCCGAGCCATTCAATCAAGCCTTGATCAAGTTAGATTGTGGAGTGACTCAATTTAGAACAAGGTTTTCAAATCTTGCTTTTAGATCTTCGATCGTAAGAGGTAATCTAATTCTAGCCTTATCTCTTGGTT
This sequence comes from Cucurbita maxima, assembly GCF_002738345.1. Classification (NCBI taxonomy): domain Eukaryota; kingdom Viridiplantae; phylum Streptophyta; class Magnoliopsida; order Cucurbitales; family Cucurbitaceae; genus Cucurbita; species Cucurbita maxima. The sequence goes on along the minus strand of NW_019272117.1, from coordinate 146,423 downwards.
GATCCAAATTTCGTATAAGGAGGTATTAATTACTTTTGATTCAAGGGTTCTTACTTCAACAAAAGTTTGGATCGTTGAGCTAAGGATTAGGGTTGGCTTTACCGAGTTCAAGAGTGAAAGAAAGAAGGAAGAAGACCCTTTACCTTGTTTACTGTTCGTGTTTGAATAGTTCAACCCGAGTTCAATGCCCTCCTTATCAGGGCCCCTTGTTCAAGACTTGGAGTCAGTACTTAAGGGAACTACCTCTCTTCTATCCCTAAAAGTGGGTAGGAGTGAATTCCATCTTACACCCCACGTCCCCAACTATTCATCCAGTCTTATCCCTGAAATGGGAGGCCTATTGAGTTGGCGAATTCGAGCCACCCTCACCCATGCAAATCTAAGGATAATTTTGAATAAACAGGAGTTCATGGTTAGCTCAGGATTAAGATTGAGTTACCTAGGTTATCGAATGAAAAGAAAATCAGTCTCAATAGTAAACGACATTATAAAGTGAGAGTTATTTTCTTCATGGTCTGATCTTATGCAATACTCATTGCATAGGACGCCCCCACTCACATGTCTCCACATGTACAATTTAGTAATCACATTGTTTATGTCATATACAAAAGTGGGCCGCATCCCCCCAGGGTAAGGTACTCAGCCTTTTTCCTGTACTATAGATCATTTTGACTATATATTTGAACTTGATCCACTCTTATGTCTCTACATATAGTTCAAGTAATCATACTATAGTCAGAGTGTTCTTAGTCTATTGGATTTAGATTAATAATCGTAAAATTCACTTTATTCAATAACAATATTTACTTAATAAACATCAATAATAACTTTATTGAAAATAGAATATGTTTTTGTTTATAAACTATGTGTTTTAGGACATAAAACCCAACCGATACTTTAATTTATCCATCAAGATATGGATAATTACAAAACTACCATTCTGGCAAGAATCAAATTATCAACAATGACCACCTGCACAAAATCCATCGAATATCGACTCTTAGCCATTGGATCTCCTCCTAAATTGGATATATTCTAGAACACTCATAGATCATCACATCCAATGGCTAGGGAATAGTTTGAAACAAGAATCGAGCAAGGTCAAGCTCCCAATCGTAGACAATAAGCGTTTAGATTTTGGGTCTCCTACTCTCGGGTTTCTTCAAAATTTGAGAGAAATTCCCCACCATTTCCTTTCAAACCTGTTCTTATAGTTTCTAAACAAGATTACCCACAAGTTCTATGAAGGAATAGAGTGCTGAAAGTGCCTAGAAATCATTCCCTCAATCCAATCCGCCATTAAAGAACTTCAAGGAAAACTTAAATTCCAATCCGAGGATACACAAGAATTCATCGAGTAAGGGAAATCCCAATAAGTTTCTACACCTTCAAGGAATGTTTCCATAGAAGACCACGAAGAGAAATAACCTCAGGAACATGTCCAATTGAAGAAAATTTGTTTTGGGCTCAAATCGGGGGTAATCGAATTCTTATCTATAGTCCCTTTTCCTTCAAATTAAGGATTCCTTTAGCTTCAGAGGAAGAAGTTGAGTAACTTTGATGAAGGAATCGAGAAATGAAACGTCGTAGAACAAGACCCAAGAGATCGATTTTCTGGCATTTCGGCTAACTTACAAACTAAGGACGATTCTCCAAAATTGGGGACACATACTCAACTTCGTTCCTTCAAACCAATTCATGTTGCTTGAGAAAAGAACAAGGAAGAGGTTTCGTGAAGAAATCAAGCATTGAAAAAGTCAGCGAGAAATCATATTTTGGACGAAATTTGGAAGCGAATATCTTAGGACTATAATGTATGAAATCAATTCCTAGCTCTTCCTTGTAACACCATCTTTAAGTTTCATGAAGAAATCAAGAGAAAAACGATGTGATCGAAGCTGTGGAGGGCGAGTTTCAGATGGGGGGCTATATGTCGGGCTCGTCCTCTCCCCATCTGAAGGAAGAAGATAACGACGTGGCGAGTGCAGTTGAACCGGCCATGTTGACCCAAAACTCGATATTCTCTCGGTCTTTCTCAATTTGGTAGTCATTGGATAAGGATAAGTAGGTAAACCAAGGAACGATGCAAAATGACCATAATGCCCCTAAGGATATCTACCTACAGTTCATGACCTAGATGACCTCCAAATACTATGAAACTCTGAAGTAGATCTTATTTTATGATGCTTGATGATGTGGTGAAGTTTGTTAAACCATTGGAACTCGTTAAGTAGCAAAACCAAGAATTAGGGGTAAAATGACCAAAATGCCCCTAGGACTACTTATGATAATTCAAGGTCTATACGTGCTCCAAATGATTTGATACTTCTTATAAGGACTATTCTTAAGGACATGAAGATATGTTTGAGATTTCAAGTTGATTGGAGAAAGTTTGGATCCTAATCCAAGTTAGGACCCAAGAAACACCACAAGAATCAAGACTCTTCTAGAACCATCCCAAGAACTCCTAGGAATCTATGACCTTCTAAAACGACTCACGCTAAGATGGATTCGCTTACAAATGAAAGTTACAGTTTACGCCTCAAGGAATTATGGACCTAAAAACATACAAGATTGAGAACCAAGAACAAAACCGCACAAGCTTTACTAGGTACCACTCAAGGACGAGGGACCTGACCCCAAACTTAGAAACTCAAGAATGCTAGCTAATACTCTAATCATATACAAAGTGACCCATAACCTCCCACCAAACGATGCTTTATGAGGCCTAAGAATTCCTTTTCTAGGTGGAATGCCCTGCACCATGTTTCCTTTGCAAAATGTCATGTTTGGCTTCAAGTTTCGTTCACCTAGATGAGATGTTCTGTACCATGTTATGGGTACCCAAAAGATTTGCAGGATGCCATGTTCATGTATGCACCAACCACATGACCTTTATCGTCTATCATGGGGAGTAGTCTAGGGCCACAGAGAAACAAGAAGAGAGTAAGTTACCTTAACCAAGAATCAAGAACCTCCTAAGACCTCCCACGGTACAATATGCTTATGACTTAGACTACGCTGCTTGGAACACATGAAGCCTTGAGCGTAGGTATTCAGATTGTATTATAGGGCAAACCCTTGATGTAGATTAGACTACATTGTTTGGAACGTAAGATGCCTTGGATGTAAGTTTTCAGACTATGCCGCTGGGAACGCATGAAGCCTTGGGCAGAGGTTAAAAGACCGTATCAAAGGGTAAGCCCTAAGATGTGGGTTAAGACTACGTCGCTTGGAACACATGAAGCCTTGGATATAGGTTAAGACTGTGTCGCTTGGAACACATGAAGCCTTGGACACAGGATGGTCAAGTGCATGGCTAGTGTTAGTAAATCCTAGGGGGAGTGTCTTGGAGAACGAATCGAGAACCAAGAAGTACCAAAAATAAGAGAAAGATCAAGGACTAGAACATGAATCAAGATCCTAGTTCCAAGGACAAAAACTAAGAACCATGGTACTCAGGCACTTAAAGAATAACTAAGGTTTAAAAATCAAGAGACCAAGGTCCTCAGGATAGATCATGATAAGAACCCCAAGTAAAGAACAAGAAGTAGAGGACCTAAGTACTTATCATCGGAACAAGAACAAGACAAGAACAAAGAATGTTGTACCTTAGCATATCAAGGATACGTCTAAGAGCCTACAAGTATGCTACTTACTAAGTATTTGTACTCATTTCTTATTCTCCATTTTTTTTTTCAAGTAATAAGGAGCTAGTCGAGGTCGGGAGCACGTGCCATAGACTAATCTCACCCGTCATCCTCAACCCTTTTGTCTTAATGTTTTGTGTCCGTTCGTTATTTTTTGTTTTAAGTAGTATGTTGTGTTTTAAATACTTATGTATAAAGTTTATTTTGATACAACGTAAATATAATGTTTTAAATTCCTTTGTTTTATTTCGAAAAAAATTTACCCATCTTTTAGAGTCATCGAGTCAGCTCGGTCCTTACAGCTTTGCTCCCCTCTCTAATGATGTGGGATCTCATACTATCATTCAATCATACATTGATATTTCACTTACTTGTAAGTACTTAATCAAATCAATATCAATTAGTTCAACTACATATCAAGTATCATTCAAACACATGAACCCTCCTAGTTTAGGATAGTTCTATATGTTAATAGTTACTACTATGCTTAAATAATGAATTTTTAAGTCTAATTTATAAATATAAGTCAAACATAAACCTCAATTAACTTTATGCAAACCCTTTACAATTTAAAATGCTTTAACACGTCAAATTCGTAAATTCAACCATATAACGATATAAATTAAATATCCATTCATAAACATGTTTAATCTATAAGCAATACTTAAATGGAGAAATCCAAATAGTTACCCCAATTCAAATATCAATTCATAAAAATAGTCCAATTGATCTGATTCAATTCAATCAACAACACTTGTTATTCAACCTCCATTTTCACAAATAGGAAATAGCTACTTTTGTTTAAAATAGGGCACAAGAGCTAGGCTTGTTTCACGTGACCTAGGTCACTATATTTTTAGTAGACCGAACATCCTAGGATCGTAAGCGACAATTAGTTACGTAGACCTTTGTGCTCCGAAAAATTGGATTAGCCTTAAAAAGCTAGTCCTGGGCGACGTAGAAATATGAGATGTGATTTAAATTGCCTAGATACCCTAAGACCCATTTAAGTCTCCACTATGCCTAAGAAAATTTAAGATAACTTACAAGTCCATTAACAGGGTGAACAATGTCACTCAAGCTCGACCACCTCCTATTCCCTCTACACCTCAGTAGCACTATTCAACAACTTAGATCGAACCTAGTAGTAGTGCGCCAACCAACTCACTATTGTGACAATGCAAGCTGACTAATTCTGAGAAATTAAAATTTAGTTCACTCTAGAGATGAGATACACCGTCCACAGGGTGAATAATGTCACTCAAGCCCGACCACCTCCTATTCCCTCTACACCTCTGTAGAACTATTCAACAACTTAGATCAAACCTAGTAGTGCGCCAACCTACTCACTATTATGACAATGCAAGCTAATTAAAATTTAGTTCACCCTAGAGATGAGATACACCATCCAGTAGATCCACATTGCAAAAATTAGTNTAAATTAAAATTTAGTTCACCCTAGAGATGAGATACACCATCCAGTAGATCCACATTGCAAAAATTAGTTCACAATAATATGAGTTGTCAAAAGTGGGATATGAAACCACACCCTCTTACGAGGACCAAAACATAAGTCTAGCATCTTAGACCACTCAACCATCATGACTACTTATTATGAGATCTCACGTTGGTTTGAGAGAAGAATGAATCATTTCTTATAATGGTGTGTAAACATCTCTATAGTAGATGCGTTTTAAAACTCTGCGGCTGTCGATGATATATAACTGACTAAAATAGACAATATTCCCTAGCTGTTAGAGAGAGAAACGAAACAATCCTTATAAGTGTGCAGAAACCTCTTCCTAATAGGTACGTTTTAAAACTGTGAGGCTAATGGAGATTCCACATCGATTGGAGAGGTGAAGAAACATTTCTTACAAGAGTCTGAAAACCTCTCCCTAGTAGATGCGGTTTAAACCCGTGAGGGAGACAGCAAGACGTAACGAATGAAAGGAGACAATATCAACTAATGGCGGTCTTGGATTGCAACAAATGATTGGTTGGAATAGCTTAGTTAGTTAGAGCATGTGGCTATTAACTACAAGGTTGAAGGGTTCAAACCTTCTTTCTAGCGATGAAAATGAAGCACCCCTTATTATAATTAATTAGGTGTTGGTGCTTTTGTTTGTGTGACGTGTTGATTTTATGGTATAAATGATATTAATTTAATTCAATGGCTTACTATTCGCACCCCTTATTATAATTATTAGGTGTTGGTGCTTTTGTTTGTGACGTGTTGATTTTATGGTATAAATGATATTAATTTAATTTAATGGCTCACTATTCGCACCTTATTAGGTGTTGGTACTTCTGTTTGTGACGTGTTGATTAAAAATCAAGTTTTTACCACACTATATATGGTATAAATTATATTAATTTAATTCAATGGCTAACTATTTGATTTAGAAACTTTAAAAAGTTAAAATCTACGAAGTTCTTATCATTTAATAAACTGTTGATTAAAAATCAAGTTTTTACCACACTATATATGGTATAAATGATATTAATTTAATTCAATGGCTAACTATTTGATTTTGAAACTTTAAAAAGTTAAAATCTACGAAGTTCTTATCATTTAATAAACTGTTGATTAAAAATCAAGTTTTTACCACACTATATATGGTATAAATGATATTAATTTAATTCAATGGCTAACTATTTGATTTAGAAACTTTAAAAAGTTAAAATCTACGAAGTTCTTATCATTTAATAAACTGTTGATTAAAAATCAAGTTTTTACCACACTATATATGGTATAAATGATATTAATTTAATTCAATGGCTAACTATTCGATTTAGAAATGATATTAATTTAATTCAATGGCTAACTATTCGTTTAATCAAGTTTTTACCACACTATATATGGTATAAATGATATTAATTTAATTCAATGGCTAACTATTCGATTTAGAAATGATATTAATTTAATTCAATGGCTAACTATTCGATTTAGAAACTTTAAAAAGTTAAAATCTACGATGTTCTTATCATTTAATAAACTTATGATACTTTTGACCCAAGCCCACAAGGTAGTAAATATTATCCACTTTGACTCGCATTTTGACACACAATAATATGAGATGTCAAAAGTGGGGTTTGAACCCACACACTCAAACAAGGACCAAAACATGAGTTTGGCACCTTAAACCACTCAACTATGCTAACTACATATTGTGTGGATTGGTTTGAGAGTGAAATTTAGCATTCTACATATGGAAACGCCTCTCTAGTAGATGAATTTTAAAACTGTGAGGTTGACGACGATCTCCCTAATAGACGTGTTATAAAACTGTGAGGCTGATGACAATATCTAATGGGAAAAAATAGACAATGTCTGCTAGCAGTGCGCTTAGACTTTTACAAATGATATCAGAGCTAGTAACCAGGCGATGCATCGGTGAGGACGCTTGGCCTTCAGAAAGGGTGGATTGTGAGATCCCACATCAATTGGAGAGGTGAAGAAACATTTCTTACAAGGACCTTCCTTAGTAGATGTGGTTTAAAACCATGAGGGTGACAGCGATACGTAACGAACGAAAGCTAGTGGTCTTGGATTGTAACAAATGATGGGTTGAAATACATGTGGTTGAAGTGTGTGGGTGTTAACTATATGATTGGAGGTTTCAAGCCCTCCTTTTAGAAATGGAAATGTGGGTGTTGGTGCTTCTCTCTAGTATTTATTTTCAATCAACTTCGGGTCCACGCCAAATGTTTTGACACTTTTAAAAAACACCGGTGAGTCAACTAATATCCACCATGGTAGGAAGTTTTTATCATTTGATAAATAATGATGCTTTCAACTTAAAAAGCCCACAATGATTGTTAGATATTATCCAAAGTTTTGCCTTGCCTCCCAATAATATGTATGAGATGTCAGAAGTGGGATTTGAATCCACACCCCCTTACGAGGCCCAAAACTTAAGTCTAACGCCTTAGACCACTCAACCATCTTAAATACTAATGGTGCATTCTCGAATTGGTTAGAGAGGGTTTTTTTAGCATTCCGTATATGTGTGTGTAAATGTCTCTATAGTAGACGCGTTTTAGAACTGTGAGGTTGACGACGATACGTAATTGATTAAAATAGATAATATCTACTAACTGTAGGAGTGAGGAACAAAACAATCCTAATAAGGGTGCGAAAACCTCTCCATAATAGGCGCGTTTTAAAACAGTGAGAGGAACAAAACAATCCTAATAAGGGTGCGAAAACCTCTCCATAATAGGCGCGTTTTAAAACAGTGAGGCTGATGGTAATACCTAATGGGAAAAAATAGACAATGTCTGCTAGCAGTGCGCTAGGACCTTTACAAATGATATCAGAGTTAATCACCAGGCGATGCGCCAGTGAGGATGCTAGGCCCTCATAAGGGGTTGATTGTGAGATCCCACATCGATTAGAGAGGTGAAAAAACATGTCTTACTAAGGCATAAAAACCTCTCCCTAGTAGATGTGGTTTAAAATCGTGAGGCTCACAGCGATACATAACGAACGAAAGCAAAGAATATCAACTACTGGTTGTCTTGGATTATAACAAATGATTAGTTGGAATAGCTCAGTTTGTTAGAGCGTGTGGCGAGGTTCAAGCCCTCCTTCTAGCGATGGGAACGAAGCATACGAAAATTTTCAATGAAGTTGGGCTTGTGACGTGGCCTATAAGAGAACTTCCAAATATTCTCAAAATTTGAAGTTTTAAAAATCATATTTTGATACTTTTAAAACTCGAGTGAGATCAATTGATATCCACCATGGTTCGAAGTTCCATTTCTGAACTTTGAAAAGTTAAAATCTACGAAGTTATGATCCTTTTTTGATAAATAATGATGCTTTCGACCCAAGCCCTAAATGGTAGTAGATATTATCCACTTTGGCTCGCCTTTTGCCTCATAATAATATGAGTTGCCAAAAGTGGGATTTGAACAACCCACGCCCTATTACGAGGACTAGAACTTGAGTCTGGCGCCTTAGACCACTCGATCATCCAGACTGCTTATTGTGCAATCCCACATTTGTTTGAGAGGGAAATTTAGCATTTATTATATGAGTGTGTAAACGTCTCCCTAGTAGATGCAGTTTAAAATTGTGAGGCTGACAGCGATAGGCAACGAACGAAAGCAGACAAAATAAACTAGTGGTGGGCTTGGATATTAACCATTGATTGGCTAGAATAGCTCAGTTAGTTAGAGCATGTGGCTATTAACCACAAGGTCGGAGGTCGTCAAGATATTCTCAAAATATGAAGTTTTAAAAAGCATGTTTTGGAGACCTCCCTAATATGTTGTGCAAAGTTAGCTTCATGAAAGAGAGGCATTAAATACACTTCAAGTTTTATTTAATGAACTCAGCTGAATTTATGGAACTAGTCCAATGATGAGTAATAATGATATTTCATTCATTACACAAACTCAGTTGAATTTATGGAACTAGTCCAAGAATGACTAAAAAATTTGGAATTAAAAATAAATAAAATTTCTATTTTTTTTTAGCTTTGTGTTTAGAATTTGCATGGTAGTGTCATTCAAGTGGTATTAATCAAACCTCTTGTGGAGTAATTCGAATCACGAGTTTAGAAACAAGTTTTCTTTACTCTTGATCTTGATCATCAAGGTAATCTGTTCCATACTTTTCCTTGGGTTGATTCCATATCATTTGGTATCAGAGCTTTAGGCTCAAGATCGGATATATGTTTTCTTGCGTTTAACTCTTTTGATTCTCATCTATAATATACATATATTTTCAGTTTGGGTAATATGTTCACATTCTATCTAAAAAATATATAGCATAAAATATAAAAAAATAAAAACATTATTTCTATGCTTTAATTCATGTTGACATATTTTATAAAGTGTTAGATCTGTATCATATCAACACTTTGTTCTCTTTAAGATCTTCTAATTCAATTGTCTTGTTGGTAAATTGATTGGATTTTTGCCAATGAGTTACCAAAGAAAAAAAAAAGAAAGAAAGCTTATTCGTTCTTTTTTTTTTCCCTCTTGATTATTATATGTAACTCTCTTATGTTACTATGTCTAAATTAGTCCTTATTCATTTTCTATCTTTAATTCGTTTTATTCGGATTGCTCCTATAATACCCTTGTTTATGTGTTGAGTTTGTTGTCTATTCACTTTGAATTGCACTTAGCTCTATAACATAGCTTATCTCACATCCCAATTTTTTTTGGAGTGTGATTTGTGTGTGCTCAATTGTGAGGGTGAGTTTGTAAGGGAGTAATACATTGATCCGAGTGTTGAGTGCTAAACACGAGTGAACTACATTTACGAGTGAACACACCTGAAGGAGCACTTGTGAGGTCCTTTTTTTTTTCTTTTAACTTTCTTTTGTAGCATGGAAAATCCAGACGAAAATTCTAACATTACTGATGCACGATTGAGAGAAGCACAACAAAGAACCATGGAAAGACTAATTCGAGGAATAGAAGAGTTGACCGAGCGAATAGGCAAATTGGCGATTCAAAATCAAGCTCGAGAGAGGATTCCACTACCTGCCCAATCTACTGATCAATATAAGGAAGACAATTCTTATCAACACGAGGATAATTCACATGCTGTTGGTCATGGCTTGATGCGAGGGAGAGGCTGTGTAAAAAGGTATCATAATTTACCACAACGAGTTCCATATGACGATAGAATTGATCGTAACGTGGAGAGCATCAAATTAAAACTTTCCAAGTTTTATGGCAAAATAGATCTAGAAGAGTACATTGAATAGGAGAGAACGGTGGAGTTGGTGTTCAACTGTCATAATTTTAGTGATGAAAAGAAGGTACTGTTACGCATTGCTTAATTCAAGCAATATGCTCAAAGGTGAGATAAATTGATGACAAGTAGGAGAAGAAATCTTGAAGTACCAATTGATTCATGATATGAGTTCAAAGAGTCCATGCGGAAGCATTTTGTTCCACGAGACATGGCACATAATCTTCAAGCATTGAAACAAGGACGCAAATCTGTGGAGGATTATTACAAGAAGATGGATACATTGATGGATCGACTTGACCTCGATGAGGACATGGAGACTCTCATGGCTCAATTTCTTAATGGGTTAAACACAGAGATTGCAGACAAGACTGATTTATAGCCTTATTCTGATATCGAGGAGTTGTTGCACATTACAATTAAGATGGAGAGGCAAATCCAACGAACGTCTCAATGGAATTCTTCTAAAACTTATTCCAATTCTATTTCTAAATCTTAAAAGGATAGTAAGAACAATGATTATAAGCATAGAAATCAAGAGATTAATGAGAAGCCTCAAGCTAAATTTGAGAAAGGTGAGAGTTCGGAAAGTAAAAGTAGAAAAGTCTAATGTTCGAAATAGGGATTTAAAGTGTTGGAGATGTCAAGGGGTAGACAATATATAGAGATTGTCAAAATGCAAGAATTATGACCATGAAGGAGGGAGAAATTGTTACAGATGACGATGACGAGGCACATGATGTCATAAATGAGGAAAATGATGGGAGTGAGGAGTTTAGTGAAGAGGACCCTACATATATATCTATGGTTACTCGACGAGCTCTAAACACTCACATTAAGGAGGACGGCCTAGACCAACGAGAGAACTTATTTCAAACTCGGTGTCTTGTTCAATCAATATCTTGTAGTGTTGTCATTAATAGCGGTAGTTGCACCAATGTTGTGAGATCCATTCTGGTCAAAAGTCTAATTTAAAGACTCATCCACACCCAAGACCCTACAAGCTTCAATGGTTGAGTGATCGTGGGGAAGTACGTGTAACTCAACAAGCTCTTGTTTCTTTTACTATTAGAAAATATGTTGATGATGTTCTATGTGATGTTGTATCCATGCATGTTGAATTTACTACTGGGGAGGCCTTGGCAATTTGAGCATCGGCTAATGTATGATGGGTATGCAAATCGATATTCTTTTACTCACAATGGTCTAAAAACTATTTTTGTTCCATTGTCTCCAAAAGATGTATTTATTGATCATTGCAAACTTGAAAAGAAAAGGCAAGAGGCTGATTCAAAAGCAGAGATTTAAAAAGAATCAAGTGAAAAAAGAGCTGGAGTGAAAAACAAGAGTAGCACCCAGCCTAGAGAAAAAAAAAAAAAAAAAAAAGTCAATTCTGTAAGCTTGTATGTTAGATCAAGTGAGGCTAGGAATGTTTTGCTCTCTAACCGGACAATTCTTGTACTTATGTGCTAGGAGTCTTGTTACTTTACTAACACGCTGAATCCTTCTTTGCCTAGTGATTTTGTTGTGCTTTTGCAAGAGTTTGAAGATTTCTTTTCCAAGGAGATGCCTCGTAGTTTTCCACCACTTAGAGGGATTGAACACAAGATTGACTTCATTCTTAGCGCGCCCATTCCAAACCGACCAATAGGACTAATCCAAAGGAGGCCGAAGAGATACAGAGGCAAGTAAGTGAGTGTAGAGGCAAGTAAGTGAACTCCTTGCTAAAGGGTATGTACGTGAATGTTTGAGTCCTTGTTCTATTCCAGTTATTCTTGTAGCTAAGAAAGATGGTTCTTGGCGTATGTGTGTTGATTGTAGGGTTATAAACAAGATAACTATAAAGTATAGGCATCCAATTCCTAGATTATATGATATGCTTGATCAGTTGCATGGATGTTGTCTTTTTACTAAGATTAATTTAAAATCGAGTTATCATCAAATTTGCATACATATTGGGGATGAGTAGAAAATAGCTTTTAAAACCAAGTATGGTCTTTATTAGTGGTTGGTTATGACTTTTGGATTAACTAATGCACCTAGTACATTCATGAGACTAATGAACCATCTCTTACGAGCATACTTACGTAAGTTTGTAGTTGTTTATTTTGATGACAACCTTGTTTACTCTAAATCTTTAGATGATCATATTACCCATGTACGCAATGTTTTGACTACTTTAAGAAACGAATGTTTGTATGTAAATTTAAAGAAATGTAGCTTTTGCATGAAAAAAGTTAACTTTCTTGGGTTTGTAGTTTCATCTAATGGTGTTGAGGTTGATGAGGAAAAAGTGAAGGCTATAAAAGATTGGCCTACACCTCAAAGTGTAAGTGAGGTAAGAAGTTTTCATGGTCTTGCAAGTTTGTACCATAGGTTCATTAAGAATTTTAGTACAATTGCTTCATCCTTGAATGAATTTGTTAAGAAAAATGTATCCTTTATAGATGAAAAAGATCAAGAACTTGCTTTTAACACTTTGAAAGAAAAATTGAGTTCTACTCCTTTGTTTGCATTACTTAATTTTGAGTTAACTTTTGAAATTAAATTTTGAGTAGGGATAGGTGCTATATTAATGCAAAATAAAAAACCTTTAATGTTCTTTAATGAGAAGTTGACTGGTGCATCTTTGAGGTATCCAACTTATGACAAAGAGCTTTATGCTTTTGTTCGTGCATTGCAAACATGGCAACATTATCTTTGGCCTAAGGTGTTCGTTATTCATACAAATCATGAAAGTTTAAAACATTTGAGAGCACAAAACAAACTCAATATATGACATGCTAAGTGGTTGGAATTTATTGAAACATTCCCTTACGTCATCAAATATAAACAAGGTGAGGAGAATATTGTTGCAGACGCTTTATCATGAAGGTATGTCCTCCTCAATACTTTGAATGCTAAGTTGTTGGGTTTTGAACACATAAAGGAGTTGTATCAACATGACATGTTCTTTGCTCCTTTTATTGAATCTTGTGAAAAATGACTCATTGTGGATAATTACTTTTTGTTAGATGAATTTTTTGTTCCGGAAAGGCAAACTTTGCATACCATCTTGTTCCATACGTGAGCTACTTGTGAGGGAAGCTCATGGAGGTGGTTTAATGGCACACCATGGAGTTTCTAAAACTTATGATATGCTCTCTGAACTTTTTTTTTTTTTTTTTTGGCCTAAAATGAGTCATGATGTTAATCAAGTTTGTGCTCGTTGCATAGCATGGAAACAAGCTAAGTCTAGGCTTCAACCACATGGTGATACTCCCCATTACCTATTACCTGTTCCTAATAATCCTTGGATTGATATATCAATGAATTTTGTTTTAGGTTTACCTAGCACTAGGAAAGGATATGATAGCATCTTTGTGTGGTTGATCGATTTAGTAAAATGACTCATTTTATTCCTTGTCCCAAAATTGATGATGCAAAACATAGTGCTAACTTGTTCTTTAGGGAAGTTGTACGATTGTATGGCATTCCTAAAAGCATTGTTAGTGATCGTGATGTAAAATTTTTAAGCCATTTTTGGCGTGTTTTATGGGGTAAGTTAGGAACTAAGCTAGTATATTCAATTACTTGTCATCCTCAAACGTATGGACAAACTGAAGTTGTTAACAGAACCATGACTACTCTGGTTAGGGCTATTATTGATAAGAATCTTAAGACTTGGAGAATTGTTTGCCATTTATAGAATTTGCATATAATATGGTTGTTCATAGCACTACTAAATGCACACCTTTTGAAATTGTTTATGGCTTTAATTCCTTAACCCCCATTGACTGGTTACCTATGCCGTCAAAAGAGTTTGTGAATTTCGATGCAAATGTCAAGGTTGAGTTTGTTCATAAACTGCAGAAGCAAGTAAAAGAACAAATTGAGAAGCAAAATTCCAAGGTTGCCACCCGAATCATTAAAGAATGTAAGATTGTCATCTTCAAGCCAAGAGATTGGGCTTGGGTGCATTTCAAGAAAGAAAGATTTTCTACTCCAAGAAAATCTATGTTTTTACCATGAGGAGATGGACATTTTCAATTTCTTGAGCGTATCAACAACAATGCTTATAAAATTGATTTACCAGGTAAGTATGGTGTTAGTGCAACTTTTAAGGTTGTTGATTTGAGTCCTTTTGATGTAAATGATGGCTAGGATTTGAGGACGAATCCTTCTCAAGACGGGGAGAATGATACGAACCACGACCAAGAAATTTCCATACTAAGTTCCAATTACAAGACGAGAGCAAGCTACAACAAGCCTTGTACACTTATATTCAAGCGATGGTGAGCTCATCAAAGAAAATTCTGGAAGACGTTGGAGACCTCCCTTATATGTTGTACAAAGTTGAGGTTCAAAAAAGAGATGCACTAAATGCACTTTAAGTTGCATTTAATGAACTCAGCTGTATTTATGGAACTAATAATTCAGGAACTAATAAGCACATTTAATTCATATATTGTAACCCACCAATTTAATAGGGAGGTTATGGGTATTTCTCATATGAGTATTTCTCATTTAGTTGGGGTATTTCTCATCTACTTGCAAATTTAATTTAGTGATTCGAATTACAAGTTTAGAAACGAGGTTCCATACTTTTCCTTCGGAAGATTTCTTATTATCATTTGATAAACTAATTATGCTTTTGACCTAAAATGATAGTAGATATTATCCATCTTGGCTCGCCTCTGACCTCACCCACGCCCTCTTATGAGGACCAAAACCTGAGTTTGATGCCTTAGACCACTCAGCCATACTAACTACTTATTGTGTAATCCCGCATTGGTTTGAGAGGGTATGAAGCATTCCTTATATGGATGTGTAAGCTGTGAGACTGATGTCAATACCTAATGGGCCAAAATGGACAATGTCTACTAGTAGTGCGCTTGGACTATTACAAATGATATTAGAACTAGTCACTAGGCGATGTGCCAGTGAGGACGCTTGGTTCTCAGAAGGGTTGGATAAGTAGATCACACGTCGATTGGAGAGGTGAAGAAACATTTCTTACAAGGGTCTAAAAACCTCTTCTTAGTAGATGCGGTTTAAAACCGTGAGGTTGACAGCGATATGTAACGAACGAAACCATTCAATATCAACTAGTGGTGGACTTGGATTGTAATAAATGATTGGCTGGAATAGCTCAGTTGGTTAGAGCGTGTGGCTGTTAACCACAAGGTTGAAGGTCGTCAAGCCCTTTTTCTAGCGATAGGAATGAAGCAGGGAGAGGAAGGAAGAAGCTTGAGCTGGTCAGCTATAGTGATAGTGACATGGCCAGTGACGTTGATGATCATAAGAGCACCAATGGGATGATTTATTTCCTCTCAGGCGGCATGATCTGCTGACAATCAACTAAACAGAAGGTAGTTTCTCTGTCTTCTGCTGAAGTAGAGTACATTGCCGCTTCGACAGCGACCACATAAGGGGTCTGGCTTACGCAGCTGGTGGAGGAGCTGATCAGAAGAGAAGGCGATCCACCAATACTGTACGTGGACAACAAGGCTACAATCTCCCTGATCAAAAACCCAGTTTTGCATGACCGGAGCAAGCACATAGAGATCAGATTTCAGTACATCAGGGAGTGTGCAAATTAGGGGCTTATCAAGATTGACATCTGAACAAAGGAACAACTTGAAGACATCCTCACCAAGTCTCTAACGCGAAGAGAAGGCAATCCACCAATACTGTATGTGTTCAACAAGGCTACAATCTCCCTAATCAAAAACCTAGTTTTGCATGACCGAAGCAAGCACATAGAGATTAGATTTCAGTATATTAGGGAGTGTGCAAATTAGGGGCTTATCAAGATTGACATCTGAACAAAGGAACAACTTGGAGACATCCTCACCAAGTCTCTAAACCGGGTGAAATTTAAGAAACTACGCTAAAAGATCGAAGTTCAAACAATAAGGTAGATATACCATAGGTTTTAGTAGGAAATTGTAGGATAGCCTGTGCAAATAACTTTCCCACATCTAGTGGAGTACCAAAAACTAAGTTTGCCAATTTGGCCATTTTTAGAGGGTAGAGTGGAGCATATTCAGTTGGCCACTTCTGCCTTTTTTAGTCTATATTTGTTATTTAAATATTTCAATCAAATAAGAAACAAATGTAATGGTTTTTAGCAACAAGAAAATACAAGGTTTTTGTTCTCTCGAGCTTTCTATTATTTTCTTCCTGTTCTCACCGGCGGCGAGTTGCTCAGTCAAAAGATAGCTTATGTTACCAATGATGACATGTGTGGATTTGTTGGTGGTTCTTTGGGGCCACTTTCTAGGTCTATTGCATCCCCCTCTTCTTCCAGAGGAATGAACTCTGTAACAGTTCGCTTGTTATCGCCAATGCTGCACCAATCCCACTTCTTCTCTTCTTATATTACGACATCTCTACTTCCATAAATTTTCTCATGTTGCGGATCATATATCTCGTGTGCCTTGGTTCCATCCTCTACGCCAAAGTACACCATCTTTTGGCTTTTGTTATCAAGCTTTTTTATATATGGTTTTGCAGTCTTAACATATGTTGTACAACCAAAGAATCTTAGGTACTCAAAGTGAGGTGTCTTGTCGAACCATGCTTCGGAGAGAATGTAAGTGTCCAGTGCCTTTGTCGGTAAACGATTTAGAAGATAAACCGCATGTTGCCTCGCCCCAGAAAATCGTCAGGACTTGCATGCTCTTGAGTAAGCTTCTTGTAGTGTTTATTATGATGCAATTTTTTTGGTAGACTACACCGTCTTGTTGTAGAGTGTATAGAGCAGTGAGTTGACATTTGATACCTTCCTCCTTGCAAAAATTTGAGAAGTTATGGGATAAGAACTTGTCATCTCGGTTAGTGCACAAGGTTCTCAACTTGTGATCATACCCATTTTCAACGAATCTTTTGAATTTCTTGAACATAGATTTTTCTTTTTCTTTGAGCATGTACACCCACATCCTTTTTCTTTGAACATAGATTCTCCTTCTCTTCGTTGAGCATCAACAGGTTAGGCACCTTCTCGACTAACATCAGTGCGGGCTCTTAATCTTGGTGAGTGTGAGGTTTCCCTCCACATCACGCTTCTTCTTGCGACACTCTACTGCATAGTGCCCATATTTTCCACAAGAGTAACACTTGATCATACAGTTGTCCTTCTAAGGGTTGGAATTATCGTGGGTTTGTGAGTTATTGTCATGGCCTCCTCTGCCACCACGTCTGCATCCATGTCTACGACCACGCCCATGACCATTGTTTTTCTTGTTATGGCTACCACATCCCCTCGTACTAGAAAAAGAAGATCAACCACATCATTCCTTTCATCTGTGCAAGCCACTCCACATATGTGAGTAAGAGGTGTTTCTTCTCCTTTTTGTCTTCATAACTAAAAATTGTCTCCTCATGGACCTTAAGACGAACAAAAACCTCCTCAACTAACATGTTCTTAAGGTAGCCGAACTGTGCGATGGAGGTAACAATTTGCATGAATCTTAGGGGAATAGCTCGAAGGAACTTCTTGACTACAGAGATCGATCGATAAGATAAGGAACTTCTTGGAGGTAATAAATTCTATCCCTATAAGATGAGATGTTTTCTATCTGTAAAAAAATAGAAGATAGATTGTATGTCAAATAGCGACTTTATGTACCAAATATTAACATATTGATACACATTCAATTTTTATTCAATTTTTGTCCTAACAACGTGAAAAAAAAAATTGAGGCAAGAACGATACTCTTATTTGTTGTATTCAGTTCATAATATTTATTTAGGTTAGACTAAAAAACTATTTTTTTATATTCAAAACCCATTAGAAGGAAGGGACCATAGAAATCCTATAGAAATGTTAGTCTTGAAGGCCCTAAAAATATTATGAGGTGTTTTTGTGTAACAACTTGATAGCACGGGATATAACATGCACCTAGGGCACGTCCCTAGCACAAGAAACTCTTTTGATACAAATATGTATATTATACATTAACAATGTTTACTATTAAAGTTTAACTGTTAAGCCACAAGTTCCTATAGTTCGTATAGTTTCTAAACAAGATTACCCACAAGTTCTATGAAGGAATAGAGTGCTGAAAATGCCTAGAAACTATTCCCCCAATCCAATCCTCCATTAAAGAGCTTCAAGGAAAACTTAAAATTCCAATCTACGGAAAACTCAAAATTACAATCTAAGGATACACAAGAATTCATCGAGCAAGGACGATCCCAATAAGTTTCTACACTTTCAAGGAATGTTTCCATAGAAGACCACGAAGAGAAATAACCTTAGGAACATGTCCAATTGAAGAAAATTTGTTTTGAGCTCAAATCGAGGGTAAGTTTCGAATTCCTATCTATAGTCTCTTTTCCTTCAAATTAAGGATTCCTTTAGCTTCAGAGGAAGAAGTTGAGTAACTTTGATGAAGGAATCGAGAGTTGAAACGTCGTAGAACAATCTACCCAAGAGATTGATTTTTTTGCATTTCAGCTAACTAGCGGACTGAGGACGATTCTCCTAAATTGGGGACACACACTCAACTTCGTTCCTCCAAACCATTTCATGTTACTTAAGGAAAGAATAAGGAAAAGGTTTCGTGAAGAAATCAAGCCTTGAAAACCCCTAGAATCGGATACCCAATAAGAAATTCTTTATTTTTGCTTCAGCGAAAAATCATATTTTGGACGGACTTTGGAAGTGAATATCTTAGGCTACAATACATGAGAATATATGAACTCAATTCCTAGCTCTTCCTTGTAACACCATCTTTATGTTTCATGAAGAAATCGAGGGAAAAAACGACGTGATTAGAACTGTGGAGGGCGAGTTTCAGACGGGGGCGCTATATGTCGCGTTTGTCTTCTTCCCGTCTGGGGTGAAGAAGACGATGACATGGCTGGTTCAGGCTGGTTCTCACAAAAATCTTTATGGTTCTAGAAACTAGACACAATAAGGAGTTTGTGTAAGGAAATTTGAGGTAATTCGGATACCGGAAGCTCAAGAACGGAGGTCACGAACGTCGACGATGAAGTAAGTAGCCACCTTAGACTTTTTGTTAAGAAATACTTGTAGGAATGACTTGGATTTCCATATGAACCCTAAACCAAGTATGAATTAAGAATGTATGAAAGAAAGCTCAAAGAACTATGAGTTAAGGCCCTAAACTGATCAAATTCCTTGAGAATTAGGTAACAATAAATAACTCACTAAATGAACTCCGCTGCCTATGAAACTTTAATCCTTAGCATATTATAGCATGTTGAGGTTATATATGAAATTTGGTAGTCATTGGATAAAGATAAGTAGGTAAACCAAGAAACGTTACAAAATGACCATAATGCCCCTAAGCTTATCTACCTATGGTTCATGACCTAGATGACCTCCAAATACTATATAACTTTGAAGTGGATCTTATTTTATGATGCTTGATGATATGGTAAAGTTTTAAAACCATTGGAATTTGTTGAGTAGCAAAACCAAGAATTAGGGGTAAAATGACTAAAATGCCCCTAGGACTACTTATGATAATTCAAGGTCTATACGTGCTCCAAATGATTTGATACTTCTTATAAGGACTATTCTTAAGGACATGAAGATATGTTTGAGATTTGAAGTTGATTGGAGAAAGTTTGGATCCTAAACCAAGTCAGGACCCGAGAAACACCACAAGAATCAAGACTCTTCTAGAACCCTCCCAAGAACTCCTAGGAATCTATGACCTTTTAGAACGACTCACGCTAAGATGGGTTCATATGGTTACAAATGAAAGTTACAACTTAGGCCTCAATGAATTATGGACCTTAAAAACTTACAAGATTCAGAACCAAGAACAACACCTCACAAGCTTTACTAGGCACCACTCAAGGACGAGGGACCAAGGTCCCCAAACTCAGAAACTCAAGAATGCTAGATAATACTCTAATTATTTACATAGTGACCCGTGACCTCCACTAAGCAGTGCTTTCTGAGGCCTAAGAATTCCTCTTCTAGGTGGGATGCCCTGCACCATGTTTCCTTTTCAGGATGTCATGTTTGGCCTCAAGTTTCATTCACCTAGATGAGATGTCCTGTACCATGCTATGGGTACCCAAAAGATTTGCAGGATGCCATGTTCATGTATGCACCAACCATGTGAGCTTTATGGTCTATCATGGGGAATAGTCTAGGGCCACGGAGGAACAAGAAGAGAGTAAGTTACCTTAACTAAGAATCAAGAACCTCCTAAGACCTCCCACGGTACAACATGCTCATGACTTTGACTATGCTGCTTGGAACGTAAGATGCCTTGGATGTAGGTCTTCAAACTATGTCGCTTGGAACGCAGGAAGCCTTGGGCATACGTTAGAAGACTGTATCAAAGGGCAAGGCCTAAGATGCGGGTTAAGACTATGTCACTTGGAACACATGAAGCCTTGGACGTAGGTTAAGGTTGTGTCGCTTGGAACACATGAAGCCTTGGACACAGGATGGTCAAGTGCATGGCTAGTGCCGTAAATCTTAGGGGGAGTGTATTGGAGAACGAATCAAGAACCAAGAAAGTACCAAGAATAAGAGAAAGATCAAGGACTAGAACATTAATCAAGATCCTGGTTCCAAGGACAAAAACTAAGAACCATGGTACTCAGGCACTTAAAGAATAACTAAGGTTTAAAAATCAAGAGACCAAGGTCCTCAGGATAGATCATGATAAGAACCCCAAGTAAAGAACAAGAAGTAGAGGGCATAAGTACTTACCACAAGAACAAAAACAAGAACAAGAAGAAGAACAAGACAAGAATAAAGAATGTGGTACCCTAGCATATCAAGGACACGATTAAGAGACTACAAGTAGACTACTTACTAAGTCTTTGTACTCATTCCTTATTCTCCATTTTTTTTCGGGTAATAAGGAGCTAATTGAGGTCGGGAGCAAGTGCCATAGACTAATCTCACCCGTCATCCTCAACCCTTTTGTCTTAAAATGTTTTGTGTCCGTTCCTTATTTTGTGTTTTAAGTAGTAGGTTGTGTTTTAAATACTTATGTATAAACTTTATTTTGATACAACGTAAATATAATGTTTTAAATTCCTTTGTTTTATTTCATGAAAAAAATTACCCATCTTTTAGAGTTATCGAGTCAACTCGGTCCTTACAACTTTGTTCCCCTCTCTAACGATTTGAGATCTCATGCTATCATTCAATCATACATTGATATTTCACTTATTTAAAGCAGTAATGTAATTTATCAAATCAATATCAATTAGTTCAACTATATATCAAGTATCATTCAACCACATGAGGAGTTTAGGATAGTTCTATATGCTAATAGTTACTTCATGCTTAAATAAATAAATTTTCAAGTCTAATTTTTAAATATAACTCAAACATAAACTTCAATTAAATTTATATAAATCCTTGTTTAAAACACGTTAAATTCGTCCATTCAACCATATAACATATATAAATTAAAGTTTGATTCAAGCTATTTTCCTCTTAAATTTTCCAAAATCTTCCAATTAGTTTCTAATAGTTGCATTTAACTAAAAAAAAAATGGTAAAACAAAGATGTCAAAGTGAATTACAAGAGATAAAAATAGTCCAACTGGTCCAATTCAATTCAACCAACAACCATGGTTGTTCAACCTCCATTTTCACAAATGGATGTTGGAGGTGTCATTTTCCTTCGATTTTAATTTTTCATATTATCAAGCTTGATTCTATCCGTAGTTGATACCTTCACCAAAAGTATAGTACAACCATTTTAGAAGATAAAAATAATCTAACATCATTTTTGTAAGGCTAAAACCCTAACCATAATTAATTTTTCTAATTTTTTTTAAGTGACATTTTATTGAGAGTCTTACAAGTGGAATTTCAAAATGAGATGGAAAGGAAAAAAATATTTTGCAAATTCCTAAGAACTCAAAAGAACACTATAAAAGAAATTAGTCAAAAATAAAAAATACTATTGAAAATTTTAATTCACATTCTTTCACTTTTTAATCTTGGTTTCAAAAATCCATTTTAAATAATTTTTTTAGATAACCCAAAAAGTAGCAATCTAATAGGGCACAAGAGGTAGGCTTTCTACCCAAGACCACAAACAGCAGTAGATTTTCTCCACTTTGGCTCGCGTTTTGCCTCAAAATAATATGAAATGTCAGAAGTGAGATTTGAACCCATACCCTCTCACGAGGACCATAATGGTGTGTTCCCGGATTGATTTGAGAGGGGAGTTTAACATTCCGTATATGGGTGTGTAAATGTCTCTATAGTAGACGCGTTTCAAAACTATGAAGTTGACGACGAAATGTAATAGATTAAAATAGATAATATCTACTATCGATTGGAGAGAGGAACGAAACAATCCTAATAAGCGGCAAAAACCTCTCTAATAGGCGCGTTTTAAAACTATGAGGCTAATGGCAATACCTAATCGAAAAAATGGACAATGTCTGCTAGCAGTGCGCTTGTACATTTACGAATGATATGAGAGCTAGTCACCAAGCGATGCGCTAATGAGGACGCTTGGCACTCAAAAGGGGTGGATTGTGAGATCTCACATCGATTGAAGAGGTGAAGAAATATTTCTTACAAGGGTCTGAAAACCTATCCTTAATAGATGCAGTTTAAAACCATGAGGGTGACAACGATACATAACGAACGAAAGCAGACAATATCAACTAATGGTGGTCTTGGATTGTAACAAATGATTCACTGGAATCGCTCAATTGGTTAGAACGTGTGGCTTTTAACCACAAGGTCGGAGGTCATCAAGCCCTTCTTCTAGTGATGGGAATGAAGCATAACTTATAACGAAATTTGTTCTTCTCCCTTGTAGAATTTTTCAATCAACTTCGTTTTGCAACGTGGCGTGTAAGAGAACTAATTGGAACTTTGATATATTCTCAAAATGTATTCCTTATAAGGGTGTGTAAACAAAATACTGATTCTCATATTTATGCAAATATTTTACATTTCCATTTATCATAAAATCATTTGACGTAAGATTTAGAATAGTTGACCGGGCATGTGTGGGTCACGAGCAACAATGTTTCAACACAAGGGGGAATAGATCGACATGAAAGGACCCAATGTAGTAAAGTCTTGTTCTCAAACCTTCCTCTTCGTCAACGGTGTAAATCCCATGCATTTTTTTAGATCTCATATCGTACGTTTTAAACTAAAAAATAAAATTTCAAGAATTAAGCATGTGTTAATGTGATGTTAATTTAAGATTAGAAATTGTTATGGAGTACGGTCTACATGTTATAGGAATTTAGATCTTTGGATTAGAACTTTGATATCAAAATTATGACACGTCTACTCTAATGGTTGACTTGACTGTATTTCCAATCTTCGGGTTAGAGAAATATTGATAATTATGAAAAAAAATAAAACTAAATATAAAAGTTGGCTAATGTTTTAGTAAATTACTATGCAAGAGTAATTAAAACTTAGCCAAAATCGACCAAAAATAGGTCCAAAAACTAGAAGCAAATGCAAAAAACAAAGGAAAGCGTTGAAATAGCCGAAATTCAAGCTTAAAACTAAACCTCAGCCTCGGAAATTAGCAGAACCCAAACAATATGTTCGTATCTGAAGCTAGGTTCTAAAATCCAAACTCACTAGTATTTTAGCCCTTAGACATGCCCGCAACCCAGTTGACCCAAGCCCAACTTCCACGACCCATCGTCTTCTTAGCCCAATACGTGTCAGCACATGCCCAAACTTCAATCTAGCCTTGCGTAGCATCACCTCAATCCACGTCGTGCATCTACCCGCCCGTCACCCTAATAACATTTTATGTAAAGATCTATAAAAAAAAGTAGAAACAAAGGGATCCCAACATTTCTCCACTCACTACCAAGAGTGTGGAGCATTGATACAATTAAAATCTACGGGAGATCATCCACATGTGACTTCATTGGTGGTCTAAAATTTTGAAAAGAAAGCACTTTAAAGCTCAAAACATATTCGTGTATACAATCACAGTGATAAGTTTTTTAACATCAACAAAATGAAGTAAAGAAGGGAATGACTTTAACAATATGCAAAATATGCAACTGAAGTCTAATATTCCAACCCAATTTCCATTCCTTAAGGTATCTCTCCAATGAAATGGCAGAAATAAAGGATTGAAATGACTTAACAAGACATTTAAGGCCAGTGAATAGAAGTGTTGAAGGGTAGTGTAACAAGACATTTAAGACTAGGGAATAGAAGTGTTGAAAGGTAGGGTAAGGCTTCTAATTTTTTTACGCTAATTAGTGACGTCATCCCATGCATGTTTTAATCATGGATGCGAAAATTCATAATAAATACTTTTAAAATAAAGTCATAGAATTACCTATTCAATTCAAAATAAAAATTAAAATAACATTGTTTTTTAATATAAAACAAATTGCATTAAAAACACCTAATATCTACTAATTAAATTCAATACTACTGCTCTATCATTATCTATCTTGACTTGTCGTGGTTCATATCAACTTTCATGGCTTTTCCAACATTTACAATTTTCCATGCATGGGAGCTTTAACTTTAACTTTATCTAAAAAGTATAAGGTAACACGTGGCTTGAGTATTTTAAGAAATACTCAGTAGGTCACCCAACTCTTTGGATTAGTAATGCAATCACATACAAAATATGAACGAGACCTATCATTTAAAAAACGTAACATGACCTTTGGTACTTTTTAGTTCCGGGAAGAGTTCGATGCATGGTGCTTCTACACACACGGCCCATGTACGCACACATGGACCCACCAAACGTGCTTGTATACGTATTCCCTGGGTTGACTTGATCGGACACAACATATTACACGTCAACGAACGCATTAGAAAAGAAAAGGACCACGTGATATCATGACAACTATAAGTATCGAAGATATGCATCTGTACTAGTATAACATAATAGGGAGGTATCCCGATGCACATGACATACATACAAGCATGAGGTCCTATGATTTTCATTCATAACATAACATAACATTTATTTCATTTCATTTCTCCTTTCGTTCATAACATATTCATATATGCATCATGTATACATGAAAAACTTCACGTAATCCATCACATAACTTTACATGGTAAGACATAACATTTCACACATGGCATTTCATTTCATTCATAATATAGTGTAATGGACATCACATGCATACAAGATATGCATCAATGACAATACAAAGAACATATAAGCATCACATAATTAAAATGGTACATGCAAGAGCCACATGACATGCACCATTATACATCAATCAATTAGCTAACTAAAATAGTAACAGTCTTTACCGAAGTTACTAATTGTTCGATAGTCACCTCAAAACTATATTCCAATGCTTAATTCTCACGTATATCAATTCATATGACATTCTTAGGTCATATAAACATCTTAACCTAGCTAAACAAGATGATTAATTCCAATATACGCCCTAAAACTAACTAAAATGTGATAAATAAGAGTCTTACTCAATAATTAATACCAAAATCCTTATTAAACACGTCTTGACTCGTAAAGTTACAAAGAATCAACTCTGAGTTCAAAGCAACAAGAACCAAAGACTGGTGCGAAAATACTATCGATTAGTCGAAATTATCCACAAGGTTGAGAAGGTATCGTATAGGATTCAACTACTCTCATATATGCAGACTAGACCTTTTGTCGACGTTAGTAACTTGAAACGTTACTATCTCGACCAAAAAGACATCAAGCACAAGGAGGTGGTATGACCTCATGCAAAGACGAAAAATTCCCATGCCAAGAAAGTAGAACAGACACAAACTAAGAAGATGGGAAGAGTTAACAAATCGAGAAGTGGGTTTAAATAGTTCTTATCATATTGGAAGAGAACTGTTAATACTAAGATGAGTGAGAAGTGCATCCATGGACTTGAAGTCAACCTTATCCTACAATACTGAGTTTGTTAAGAGTCGATTGTCAAAGACGTCAATCAATTAAGTGAGGGAGGATGTCACGGTCATACTTGTTCAAGGCGTGTTGCCAATGGACGAATGTTAGATATCCTTGTCATGCTTGTCTAGGACTTTTTGTTGATGGGCGTATGCTTGTTCTAAACTTTTTTTTTTACTTTTTTCATGTTAGATAGACTTTATATCTACACCCATAGGGGTAAAACGCCCCAAAATGTACTACCGGAGAATTTGAATAGGTGTCAATTCTTTGTACCAGGGTTATATGCTATCAAAGGCGTTGTTGCCTACTCGCTTTTATCTTATAACATTGATTTCTTTAAAATTATTTTCAACGCATTTATTTGCTCCTACCTTCTAAACATTTTTTTTAAACGTGATCCATGTCGCGAGCATATGCCAATATTAAATTTAACATGACTGACTTATTTTCTAGGTTAGAACAAGTGTCGCACAATCGCTATCCCAATGCCGCAAGAGTGCGATTGTGCCACAAAGCGCACGTAGTTGTACGTAAGACTCCTTTAGGCACGTGTGGTAGCTCCAAAGGCAATCTGGATGATTGTTCTAAATAGAATATAATTCAATTAGTTTTAAACGATAACACTTTTATTACAAGGTTTTAAGAGCACCATGTGAATTACTATGATTTCCATTCTCAAACACAAAAACAAAGTTCAAAGGATCAATTTGAGCCCAAAAGTCTTGTATTGGTCTTGGTCAATCTTGACAAAGTTATTAAGAGGCACACCTTCAAAAGACAATATTAAATTTAAATAAGATGATGTTTTATTAAATACACCCAAATTTTAACAAAGAGTGAGTTTTTCAATTTTTCTTTTCAGATTAAACTTCCTGAATTTTATTAAGAATTTTAGAGGCGGGCCTTCAAGACGAGGACTTTGAGAAAAATCTCAAGAATTCCAAAAAGATATAAAAAATAATAATAATAAATTAGAAAAGTGATCCAATTCAATTTTTGAGAATCATTATGTGTCTAGCTTATTATGAAAACTATACTAACTAAAATAATGGAGTTAATTGACAAAAATTAAAAGAAAGAAAAAAATTGAAAGAAAAATGAAGGATGTGATAGAAAAATAAACCCGTGAGAGAAAGAGAAGTAACTACTCTGACAATTTCTTATTCAACCTCAAGGAGTCCGATTCTAGCTAGGTTTTCATTACGAAATCTTCATAGAACCTTGTAGAGATGCACTCTAGGCTCTTGAATCGTCCAAGACAATCAAGAATCGTGGAAGAACATGTGGTACGTTTTTTAACTTTTTAGTCTCGATATTTTAAAAGATCCATGAGATTATTTGGGAGTTTTGATCTGAGTTTTTTGATGTGTTGATCTAAAAGTGATGCTACACAAGTTTTATGAAAAAACTTTGAAAAGATTCGAGCTGAAAGTTGGTGTACCAGTGGAGCCTCATGTTAAGGTAAGAACATGTAATCGTCAAATTTTAATTGTGAATATATTTGTATGTGGTTGATTTAAAATTATAAGAAAAATGAATTTTTATAGACGGAGCAAAGCTCTACGATTTTGGTGAAGGAACCAAGCAGGTAACGATGAGAAGTTATGACGGTAACGATTCGATTTTGAGAAAAAAATAGCATTTAATCTCGTTGGAAATCCCGCAATTTCCGGCTAGGCATTTATTTCATATTCAAAACTATTCCCCAAACCCTTTAAATTTCTCAATGCTCAAACCTCCCAACTTTTATTCGATCATTTTGTTTTTCTGTATTTTTCAATCGAGATCGAGAAAGAAAATAGAGAGGGGTTTGAGAAGAAAATCATGGGTTTCTACTTCGCAAAGATGTTCGTATTTGATGTTGATTTTTGGGGTTAAAAACATAAGGGTATTTCAAAAGTGTTGTATTAATCTCCAGAAGACAAATCCTTGGGCAAGCATGGAAGAATGTCATTAGAATCATTAGTATTCTTGCCAGAAAAAAGAGGGGAATCGCAACGATTTTCGATCTGTTTACGGGTGAAGAAGATGGGTTGACGGGCCAGTTATTCGGATTCGTATTCATGTTTCAAACCCACGGCTCCATCTTCGGCCCACAAGTTCCAAGCCCAATCTGCAGCCCACTCCAATTCGCCTAGAAATTACGACCTAAACACAAAACCATTTGTTTTTAGTCTAATGTCAAGCAACCCATACACGCGACCCAGAACTTGAGTTTGTGACATGACAGTCGTGTTGTCCTCTGCGCATGCGTGCATGTAATCTCGACCGACTCAACGATTCTCGGCTGGACTTCAACACATAACTTTGTCAACCAATGTCTTTGAAACATAGAAAAGAGCTAGGCTTGTTTCGAATAGGGCACAAGAGCTAGGCTTGTTTCACGTGACCTAGGTCACTATATTTTTAGTAGACCGAGCATCTTAGAATCGTGAGCGACAATTAGTTACGTAGACCTCCGAGAAATTGGATTAGCCTTAAAAAGCTAGTCTTGAGCGACGTAGAAATATGAGATGTGATTTAAATTGCTTAGAAATTGCTTAGATACCCTACGAACCATGTAAATCTCCACTAAGCCTAATAAAAGGGTAGATAGCTTACAAGTCCATTAACACGGTGAACAATGTCACTAAAGCCCGACCACCTCCTATTCCCTCTACACCTCAGTAGCACTATTCAACAACTTAGAACAAACCTAGTAGTGCGCCAACCTATTCACTATTGTGACAATGCAATACACCGTCTAGATCCGTATTGCAAAAATTAGTTCACAATAATATGAGTTGTCAGAAGTGGGATATGAAACCACACCCTCTTACGAGGACCAAAACATATGTCTAGCGCCTTAAACCACTCGGTCATTCTGACTACTTATTGTGAGATCTCACATTCGTTTGAGAGGGGACTGAAACATTCCTGATAAGGGTGTGGAAACCGCGACTGAAACATTGAAACCTCTCCCTAGTAGATGTGGTTTAAAACTGTGACTGAGACAGCGAGACATAACAGAGACAATATCAACTAATTTATCCACTGTAGCTCACAATAACATGAGATGTCAAAAGAGGGATTTGGAACCAACGCCCTATTACAAGGACTAGAACTTGAGTCTGACGCCTTAGACCACTCGACCATCCTAACTACTAATGATGTGTTATCGAATTGGTTTGAGAGGAGAGTTTAGCATTCTGTATATGAGTGTGTAAATGTTTCCATAGTGGACGCATTTTAAAGCTGTGAGGTTGACGACGATACGTCACGAATAAAAATAGATAATATCTACTAACCGTTGGAAAGACGAACCCTAACAAGCGGCGAAAACCTCTCTCTAATAGGTGCATTTTAAAACTGTGAGGTTGAAGACAATATCTAATGGGAAAAAATGGACAATGTCTACTAACAGTGCGCTTGGACTTTTACAAATGATATTCGAGCAAGTCACCAGCAATGCGCGAGTGAGGACGCTTGGCCTTAAAAAAGGGTGGATTTTGAGATCCCACATCGATTGGAGAGGTGAAGAAACATTTCTTACAAGGGTCTGAAAACCTCTCCTTAAAGATGCAGTTTAAAACCATGAGAGTGACCGCGATACGTGAAGCGATACGTGAAGAATGAAAAGCAGACAATATCAACTAATAGTTGTCTTGGATAATAACAAATGAGTGGCTGGAATGGCTCAGTTGGTTAGAGAGTGTGACCCTTGATTATAACAAAAATCATGTTTTGACAATTTTAAAAAGTATTATAGTGTGGCACGGAGTCAACTAACTATATCTATATCCAAGACCCAAAACCCATCATCACTCACAACAATAGTTGATTGTATCTACTTTGGCTCGCATTTTGCCTCACAATAACAATTGATGTTAGAAGTGGGATTTGAGAACCCACACCCTCTTACGAGGACCAAAACTTGAGTCTGGCGCCTTAGACCACTCGGCCATCCTAACTGCTAATGATCTATTCTAAGATTGGTTTGAGAGGGAAGATTAGCATACCGTATATGAGTGAAAATGTCTCCATAGTAGATGCGTTTTAAAATTGTGAGGTTGACAATGATACGTCACAGATTAGAATAGATAATATCTACCAACTGTTTGAGAGATGAACGAAACAATCCTAACAAGCGGCGAATGGTTTGAGAGGGGAGTTTAGCATATCGTATATGAGTGAAAATGTCTCCAGAGTAGACGCGTTTTAAAATTGTGAGGCTGACAATGATACGTCATAGATTAGAATAGATAATATCTACTAACTGTTTGAGAGATGAACGAAAGAATCCTAACAAGCGGCGAAAACCTTTCTCTAATAGGCGCATTTAAAACTGTGAGGCTGACGACAATACCTAATGGGATAAAATGGACAATGTCTGCTAGCAATGCGCTAGGACTTTTACGAATGATATCCGAGCTAGTCACTGGCGATGTGAGAGTGAGGACGCTTGACCCTCAAAAGAGGTGGATTGTGAGAGGACTTTTACGAATGATATCCGAGCTAGTCACTGGCGATGCGAGAGTGAGGACGCTTGACCCTCAAAAGAGGTGGATTGTGAGATCCCATGTCGATTGAAGAGGTGAAGAAACAGTTCTTACAGTTCTTACAAGGGTTTGAAAACCTCTCCTTACATGATGGAGTTTAAAACCAGCAAATAATATCCTGAACTCGTACTGGCACAGAGTCAACTACTGGCACAGAGTCAACTAACTATATCTATTATCCATGTTGCGCTTTCGACCCAAAACCCATCAACATCCACTCCCAACAATAGTTGATTGTATCCACTTTGACTCACATTTTGCCTCACAATAACAATTGATGTTAGAAGTGGGATTTGAACCCATGCACTCTTTTGAGGACCAAAACTTGAGTCTAGCGCCTTAGACCACTCAGTCATCCTAACTCCTAATGATGTATTCTTAGATTGGTTTGAGAGGGGAGTTTAGCATTCCGTATATGAGTGTGAAAATGTCTCCATAGTAGACGCGTTTTAAAACTGTGAGGCTGACAACGATACATCACAGATTCGAATAGATAATATCTACTAACTGTTTGAGAGACGAACAAAACAATCCTAACAAGCGGCGAAAACCTCTCTTTAATAGGCGCGTTTTAAAACTGCGAGGCTGACGACAATACCTAATGGGATAAAATGGACAATGTCTGATAGCAATGCGCTAGGACTTTTACGAATGATATCCGAGCTAGTCACCGGCGATGTGTGAGTTAGGATGCTTAACCCTCAAAAGGGGTGGATTGTGAGATCCCATGTCGATTGGAGAGGTGAAGAAACATTTCTTACAAGGGTTTGAAAACCTCTCCTTACAAGATGCAGTTTAAAACCATGAGGGTGACTGTGATACGAAAAGAACAATAGTAGATAATATCAACTAATGGTGGTCTTGGGTAATAACAAATGAGTGGCTAGAATGGCCTAGTTGGTTAGAGCGTGTGGCCCTTAATTATAAGTGAGAGGTTCTCAAGCTCACTTTCTTGCAATTCAAATGAAGCATACCATAATTATAATGGATTTTGGTGCTTCTCTCTAGTAAATGGATTTTGGTGCTTCTCTCTAGTAAATATTTTCAATCAACTTCGGTTTGTGACGTGGCGTGTAAGATAACTAAACTCGTACTTAGATGTTCTAAAAAACAATGTTTAAAAGCATTATAGCGTGGCACGGAGTCAACTAACTATATCTAATATCCAAGCTACTTTCGACCCAAAACCCATCATATCACTCTCAACAACAATAGTTGATTGTATCCACTTTGGCTAACATTTTGCCTCACAATAAAAATTGTTGTTAGAAGTGGGATTTGAAC
Source organism: Cucurbita maxima (assembly GCF_002738345.1). Classification (NCBI taxonomy): domain Eukaryota; kingdom Viridiplantae; phylum Streptophyta; class Magnoliopsida; order Cucurbitales; family Cucurbitaceae; genus Cucurbita; species Cucurbita maxima. Next base: position 114,385 of record NW_019272117.1, on the reverse strand, counting down.
TCACGCGCTCTTACGAGGACCAGAACTTGAGTCTGGCGCCTTAGACCACTCGGCCATCCTAACTACTAATGATGTATTCTTGGTTTGGTTTGAGAGGGGAGTTTAGCATTCTGTATATGAGTGTGAAAATGTCTCCATAGTAGACGCGTTTTAAAACTGTGAGGCTGACAACGATACGTCACAGATTACAATCCTAACAAGCGGCGAAAACCTCTCTCTAATAGGCATTTAAAACTGTGAGGCTGATGACAATACCTAATGGGATAAAATGGACAATGTCTGCTAGCAATGCGCTAGGACTTTTACGAATGATAGCCGAGCTAGTCACGGGCGATGCGCAACTGAGGACGCTTAGCCCTCAAAGGTGACTGCGATACGTAAAAAACAACAACAGATAATATCAACTAATGGTGGTCTAACAACAATTGATGTTAAAAGTGGGATTTGAACCCATGCCCTCTTACAAGGACCAGAACTTGAGTCTGGTGCCTTAGACCACTCGGCCATCTTAACTTCTAATGATGTATTCTTGGATTGGTTTGAGAGGAGAGTTTAGCATTCCGTATATGAGTGTGAAAATGTCTCCATAGTAGACACGTTTTGAAACTGTGAGGCTGACAACGATACGTCACAGATTAGAATAGATAATATCTACTAACTGTTTGAGAGACGAACGAAACAATCCTAACAAGCGGCGAAAACCTCTCTCTAATAGGCATTTAAAACTGTGAGGCTGACGACAATACCTAATGGGATAAAATGGACAATGTCTGCTAGCAATGCGCTAGGACTTTTACGAATGATAGCCGAGCTAGTCACCGGCGATGCGCAACTGAGGACGCTTGGCCCTCAAAAGGGGTGGATTGTGAGATCCCATGTCGATTGGAGAGGTGAAGAAACATTTCTTACAAGGGTTTGAAAACCTCTCCTTACATGATGCAGTTTAAAACCATGAGGGTGACTGCGATACGTAAAGAACAATAGCAGATAATATCAACTAATGGTGGTCTTGGGTAATAACAAATGAGTGGTTGGAATGGCTCAGTTGGTTAGAGCGTGTGGCCCTTAATTATAAGGCTTGAGGTTCAAGCTCTCTTTCTTGCAATGCAAATGAAGCATACCATTATTATAATGGGTTTTGGTGCTTCGCTCCAGTAAATATTTTCAATCAACTTCGGTTTGTGACGTGGCATGTAAGATAACTAAACTCGTACTTACAGATATTCTCAAAAATCATGTTTTGACAATTTTTAAAAGCATTATAGCGTGGCATGGAGTCAACTAACTATATCTAATATCCAAGCTACTTTCGACCCAAAACCCATCAATATCACGCTCACAACAATAGTTGATAGTATCCACTTTGGCTCGCATGTTGCCTCTCAATAACAATTGATGTTAGAAGTGGGATTTGAACCCACGCCCTCTTACGAGGACCAAAACTTGAGTCTGGCGCCTTAGACCACTCGGCCATCCTAACTTCTAATGATGTATTCTTGGATTGGTTTGAGAGGAGAGTTTAGCATTCCGTATATGAGTGTGAAAATGTCTCCATAGTAGACGCGTTTTAAAACTGTGAGGCTGACAACGATACGTCACAGATTAGAATAGATAATATCTACTAACTGTTTGAGAGACGAACGAAACAATCCTAACAAGCGGCGAAAACCTCTCTCTAATAGGCATTTAAAACTGTGAGGCTGACGACAATACCTAATGAGATAAAATAGACAATGTCTGCTAGCAATGCGCTAGGACTTTTACGAATGATAGCGGAGCTAGTCACCGGCGATGCGCAACTGAGGACGTTTGGCCCTCAAAGGTGACTGCGATACGTAAAAAACAACAACAGATAATATCAACTAATGGTGGTCTAACAATTGATGTTAGAAGTGGGATTTGAACCCACGCCCTCTTACGAGGACCAAAACTTGAGTCTGGCGCCTTAGACCACTCGGCCATCCTAACTTCTAATGATGTATTCTTGGATTGGTTTGAGAGGAGAGTTTAGCATTCCGTATATGAGTGTGAAAATGTCTCCATAGTAGACGCGTTTTAAAACTGTGAGGCTGACAACGATACGTCACAGATTAGAATAGATAATATCTACTAACTGTTTGAGAGACGAACGAAACAATCCTAACAAGCGGCGAAAACCTCTCTCTAATAGGCGCATTTAAAACTGTGAGGCTGACGACAATACTTAATGGGATAAAATGGACAATGTCTGCTAGCAATGTGCTAGGACTTTTATGAATGATATCTGAGCTAGTCACCGGCGATGCGCGAGTGAGTACGTTTGGCCCTCTAAAGGGGTGGATTGTGAGATCCCATGTCGATTGGAGAGGTGAAGAAACATTTCTTACAAGGGTTTGAAAACCTCTCCTTACATGATGCAGTTTAAAACCATGAGGGTGACTGCAATACGTAAAGAACAATAGCAGATAATATCAACTAATGGTGGTCTTGGGTAATAACAAATGAGTGGCTGGAATGGCTCAGTTGCTTAGTGGGTGTGGCTCTTGACCACAAGGTTAGAGGTTCAAGCCCTCCTTTTCTAGTGTGATGTGAATGAAGCATACCATTATTATAATGGGTGTTGGTGCTTCTCTCTAGTATATATATTTTCAATCAACTTCGGTTTGTGATGTGTAAGATAACTAACTCGTACTTACAAATATTCTCAAAAATCATGTTTTGACACTTTTAAAAAGCACTAGCGTGTGGCGTGAGTCAACTAGTATCAATGCTGCTTTTGACCAAAGCCCACCACAGCCAGTAATAGATTCTATCCACTTTGGCTCGTATTTTTCCTCACAATAACATGAGATATCAAAAGTGGTATTTGAACCCACGCCGCCCCCTCTTACGAGGACCAAAACTTGAGTCTAGCAACTTAGACCACTCGACCATCCTAACTACTAATGATGTATTGCCGATTGATTTGAGAGGGGAGTTTAGCATTCCGTATATGAGTGTGTAAATGTCTCCATAGAAGACGCAACTGTGAGGCTAATGATAATATCTACTAACTGTTTGAGAGACGAACGAAACAATCCTAACAAGCGGCAAAAACCTCTTCTTAGATGAATGGTGATCATGGATTGTAACAAATGAGTGGCTAGAATGTTTTGACACGAAACAATGGTAGTAGTAGATTTTATCCAGTTTGGCTCGCATTTTTCCTCACAATAACATGAGAGGTTAGAAGTGGTATTTGAACCCACACCCTCCTACGAGGACTCGAACTTGAGCCTGGCGCCTTAGACCACTCGCCCATCCTAACTACTAATGATTGGTTGGAGTAGCTCATTTTGTTAGAGTGTGTGGCTGTTAACCACAAGGTCGGAGGTTCAAGCCCTCCTTCTAGTGATGTGAATGAAGCATACCTTATTATATTAGGTGTTGGTGCTTCTCTCTAGTATATATTTTCAATCAACTCCGGTTTATGACGTGGCGTGTAAGAGAACTAACTCGAACTTACAAATATCCACCATGGTAGGAAGTCCTTATCATTTTTTATAAATAATGATGCTTTCGTCCCAAAGCCCACAACGGTAGTAGATTTTATCCACTTTGGCTCGTGTTTTATCCACACTGACGTCGTGTTTTTTTTAGTGTGTTTGTATGTGCTCAATTGTGAGGGCGAGATTGTAAGGGAGTAATACATTGATTCAAGAGTGTTGAGTGTTAAACACGAGTGAACTACATTTACGAGTGAACACACTTGAGGGATGAGGGAGTGCTTGTGAGGTCTTTTTTTTTTTCAACTTTCTTTTGTAGCATGGAAAATCCAGACGACAATCTTAACATTGCTGATGCACGATTGAGAGAAGCACAACAACGAACCATGGAAAGACTAATTCGAGGAATAGAAGAGTTGACCAATTGAATAGGCAGATTGGAGATTCAAAATCAAGCTCGAGAGAGGATTCCATTGCCTGCCCAATCTACGGATCAATATGAGGAAGACAATTCTGATCAACACGAGAATAATCCACATGCGGTTGGTCGTGGCTTGATGCGAGGGATAGGCCGTGGAAGAAGGTATCATAATTTACCACAACAAGTTCTTTATGATTGATAGAATTGATCGTAACGTGGGGAGCATGAAATTAAAACTCCCAAGTTTTATGGAAAAACCGATCCAGAGGAGTACCTTGAATGGGAGAAAACGGTGTAGTTGGTGTTCAACTGTCATAATTTTAGTGATGAAAAGAAGGTACTGTTATGCATTGCTCAATTCAAATAATATGCTCATATTTGGTAGGATAAATTGATGTCAAGTAGGAGAAGAAATCTTGAAGCAACCAATTGATTCATGGTACAAGTTCAAAGAGTCCATGCGGAAGCATTTTGTTACACATTATTTTTAACGAGACATGGCGCAAAAGCTTCAAGCATTGAAACAAGGACGCAAATCTATGGAGGATTATTACACGGAGATGGATACATTGATGGATCGACTTGATCTCGATGAGAACATGGAGACTCTCATGGCGCGGTTTCTTAATGGGTTAAACATAGAGATTGCAGACAAGACTTATTTACAGACTTATTCTAATATCGAGGAGTTGTTGCACACTGTAATTAAGATCGAGAGGCAAATCCAACGAAGGTCTCAATGGTATTCTTCTTAAACTTATTCCAATTCTACTTATACATGAAAAAAGGATAGTAAGAACATTGATTATAAGCATAGAAATCAAGAGATTAATGAGAAGCCTCAAGCTAAATTTGAGAAAGGTGAGAGTTCTAGAACAGGGAAAGAAAAAGTAGAAAAGTCTAATGTTCGAAATAGGAATTTGAAGTGTTGGAGATGTCAAGGGGTAGACACTATAGTAGAGATTGCCCAAATACAAGAATTATGACCATCAAGGAGGGAGAAATTGTTAGAGATGACGAGACACATGAGACATAAATGAGGAAAATGATGAGAGTGAGGAGTTTAGTGAAGAGGACCCTACACATATATCTATGGTTACTCGATGAGCTCTAAACACCCACATTAAGGAGGACGGCTTAGACCAACGAGAGAACTTATTTCAAACTCGGTGTCTTGTTCAATCAGTACCTTGTAGTGTTGTCATTGATAGCAGTAGTTGCACCAATGTTGTGAGTTCCATTCTAGTCAAAGGATTTAATTTAAAGACAACCACATTCAAGACCCTACAAGCTTCAATGGTTGAGTGATCGTGGGGAAGTACAGGTAACTCAACAAGCTCTTGTTTCTTTTACTATTGGAAAATATGTTGATGATGTTTTATGTGATGTTGTATCCATGCATGTTGGAGATTTACTACTGGGGAGGCCTTGGCAATTTGATCATCGGGTAATGTATGATGGGTATGCAAATCGATACTCTTTTACTCACAGTGGTAGAAAAACTACTTTTGTTCCATTGTCTCCAAAAGATGTACTTATTGATCATTGCAAACTTGAAAAGAAAAGGCAAGAGGCTGATGCAAAAGCAGATATTGAAAAAGAATCAAGTGAAAAAAAGAGCTTGAGTGAAAAGCAAGAGTAGCACCCAGCCTAGAGAAACAAAAAGAGAGAAAAGTCAAATCTGTAAGCTTGTATGTTAGATCAAGTGAGGCTAGGAATGTTTTGCTCTCTAACCAGACTATTCTTGTACTTATGTGCAAGGGGTCTTGTTACTTTACTAACACGCTGAATCCTTCTTTGCCTAGTGATTTGGTTGTGCTTTTGCAAGAGTTTGAAGATTTCTTTTCCGAGGAGATGCCTAGTAGTTTTCCACCACTTAGAGGGATTGAACACAAGATTGACTTCATTCCTGGCGCACCCATTCCAAACCGACCAACAGAACTAATCCAAAGGAAGCCAAAGAGATACAAAGGCAAGTAAGTGAACTCCTTGCTAAAGGGTATGTACGTGAATGTTTGAGTCCTTGTTCTGTTCCAGTTATTCTTGCACTTAAGAAAGATGGTTCTTGGCGTATGTGTGTTGATTTTAGGGCTATAAACAAGATAACTATAAAGTATAGGCATCCAATTCCTAGATTAGATGATATGCTTGATGAGTTGCATGGATGTCGTCTTTTTACTAAGATTAATTTAAAATTGGGTTATCATCAAATTCGCATGCATATTGGGATGAGTGGAAAACAGCTTTTAAAACAAAGTATGCTTTTTATGAATGGTTGGTTATGCCTTTTAGATTAACTAATGCACCACGTACCTTCATGAGACTAATGAACCATGTCTAACGAGAATACTGAGGTAAGTTTGTAGTTGTTTACTTTGATGACATCCTTGTTTACTCTAAATTTTTAGATGATCACATTACTCATGTACGCAATGTTTTGACTACTTTAAGAAACGAATATTTGTATGTAAATTTAAAGAAATGTAGCTTTTGCATGGAAAAAGTTAACTTTCTTGGATTTGTAGTTTCATCTAATGGTGTTGGTGTTGAGGTTGATGAGGAAAAAGTGAAGGCTATAAAAGATTGACCTATACCTCAAAGTGTAAGTGAGGTAAGTATTTTTCATAGTCTTGCAAGTTTCTACCGTAGGTTCATTAAGAATTTTAGTACAATTGCTTCATCCTTGAATGAACTTGTTAAGAAAAATGTATTCTTTATATGGGAAAAAGATCAAGAACTTGCTTTCAACACTTTGAAAGAAAAATTGAGTTATACTCCTTTTCTTGCATTACTTAATTTTCAGTCAACTTTTGAAACGGAAGGTGATGCTAGTGGAGTAGGGATAGGTGCTCTATTAATGCAAAATCCAAGACTTTTAACGTTCTTTAGTGAGGAGTTGACTGATGTATCTTTGAGGTATCCAACTTATAACAAAGAGCTTTATGCTTTGGTTCGTGCATTGCAAACATGGCAACATTACCTTTGGCATAAGGAGTTCGTTATTCATATGATTCATGAAAGTTTAAAAGCATTTGAGAGCACAAAGCAACTCAATAGACGACATGCTAAGTGGTCAGAATTTATTGAAACATTCCCTTACGTCATCAAATATAAACAAGGTAAGGAGAACATTGTTGCAGATGCTTTATCACAAAGGTATGTCCTTCTCAATACTTTGAATGCTAATTTGTTGGGTTTTGAACACATAAAGGAGTTGTATCAACATGACATGTTCATTGCTCCTTTTGTTGAATCTTGTGAAAAATGACTCATTGTGGATAATTACTTTTTGTTAGATGGATTTTTGGTCCGGAAAGGCAAAATTTGCTTACCATCTTTTTCCATACGTGAGCTACTTGTGAGGGATGCTCATGGAGGTAGTTTAATGGCACACCATGGAGTTTCTAAAACTTATGTTATGCTCTTTGAAAAAAAAATTGGCCTAAAATAAGACATGATGTTAATAAAGTTTGTGCTCGTTGTTTAGCATGTAAACAAGCTAAGTCTAGGTTTCAACCACATGGTTTATACTCCCCATTACGTGTTCCTAATAGTCTTTGGATTGATATATCAATTGATTTTGTTTTAGGTTTACCTAGGACTAGGAAAGAATATGATAGCATCTCTGTTGTGGTTGATCGATTTAGTAAAATGGCTCATTGTATTCCTTGTCACAAAACTGATGATGCAAAACATATTGCTAACTTGTTCTTTAGTGAAGTTGTATGATTGCATGGCATGGCATTCCTAAAAGCATTGTTAGTGATCGTGATGTAAAATTTTTAAGCCATTTTTGGCGTGTTTTATGGGGTAAGTTAGGAACTAAGCTAGTATATTCAATTACTTGTCATTCTCAAATGTATGGACAAACTGAAGTTGTTAACAGAACCATGACTATTCTGGTTAGGGCTATTATTGATAAGAATCTTAAGACTGGGGAGGATTGTTTGCCATTTATAGAATTTGCATATAATATGGTTTCATAGCACTACTAAATGCACACCTTTTGAAACTGTTTATGGCTTTAATCCCTTAACCCCCATTGACTTGTTACCTATGCCGTCAAAAGAGTTTGTAAATTTCGATGCAAATGCCAGGGTTGAGTTTGTTCATAAACTGCACAAGCAAGTAAAAGAACAAATTGAGAAGCAAAATTCCAAGGTTGCCACCCAAATTAATAAAGGACGCAAGATTGTCATCTTCAAGCTAGGAGATAAGGGTTTGGGTGCATTTCCGAAAAGAAAGATTTTCTACTCAAAGAAAATCTAAGCTTTTACCATGAGGAGGTTGACCTTTTCAAGTTCTTGAGCGTATCAACGACAATGCTTATAAAATTGATTTACCAAGTAAGTATGGTGTTAGTGCAACTTTTAATGTTGTTGATTTGAGTCCTTTTGATGTAGGTGATGGCTGGGATTCAAGGACGAATCCCTCTCAAGAGGGGGAGAATGATATGAACCACGACCAAAGAATTTTCATATCCCAAGGTTCAATTACAAGGACGAGAGCCAAGAAGCTACAACAAACCTTGTAACTTATATTCAACCGATGGTGAGCTCATCAAAGGAAATTCTAGAAATCGTTGGAGACCTCCCTTATATGTTGTGCAAAGTTGAGCGTCAAGAAAGAGATGCATTAAATGCACTTTTCATGGACTAGAAATTCAGGAACTAGTCCAAGGATGACTAATAAGCACATTTCATTCATTGCACTATTTAATTATAATTTAAATATTTGTTTGTCATATTTAAGCTAGTTTTTAATTTAGGAGTTAAGGTTAACCCACCCTTTAACTTCTTTTGTGTAAAGACTATATAAGCCTTCTTTTCTTTGATGAGATCACATTTTGGAATTAAAAAAAATAGAATTTCTATTTTTTAGGTTTGATGAGAGCATGTTAGAGTTATTCAAGCGGTATTGATCAAAACTCTTGTGGAGTGATTCGAATCATGAGTTTAGAAACGAGGTTCCATACTTTTCCTTTGGTTGATTCCATATCACTTTGAGCAGTTAAAATCTACAAATTTCTTATTATCATTTGATATTCAAATCACGAGTTTAGAAACGAGGTTCCATATTTTTCCTTCGGTTTGAAAAGTAAAAATCTACAAATTGCTTATTATCATTTGATAAATTAATGATGCTTTTGACCCAAGCCCACGACGATAGTAGATATTATCCACTCCCGCATTGGTTTGAGAGGGTATGAAACATTTCTTATATGGGTGTGTAAACTGTGAGGCTGATGCCAGTATCTAATGCAACGTGCGCTTGGACTATTACAAATGATATCAGAGCAAGTCACTAGGCAATGTGCCAGTGAGGATGCTTGGCTCTCAGAAAGGTTGGATAAATAGATCACACGTCGATTAGAGAGGTGAAGAAACATTTCTTACAGGGGTCTGAAAACCTCTCCTTAGTAGATGTTGTTTAAAACCGTGAGGCTGACAGCGATACGTAAGGAACGAAACTATTCAATATCAACTAGTGGTGGACTTGGATTGTAACAAATGATTGGCTGGAATAGCTCAGTTGGTTAGAGTGTGTGGCTGTTAACCACAAGGTCGGAGGTCATCAAACCCTTCTTCTAACGATGGGAATGAAGCCATAACTTATAACAATGTTTGTTCTTCTCCCTAGTAGAAATCTCCAATCAACTTGGTTTTGTGACGTGGCATGTTAGAGAACTAACTGGAACTTTGATATATTCTCAAAATTTGAAGTTTTAAAAATCATGTTTTCACCCTTCTAAAACTCCAAAACTCCAGTGAGTTCAATTGATGTCCACAATGGTACTTTTCTTCCATGACTTAACTTTGAAAAGTTCAAATCTACCAAGTTTTTATATGGGTAAACTAATGAACTTTCAACCTAAGCCCCCCAATACTAGTAGATATTATATACTGAGATCCCTTATTGATTTGAGGAGAATGAAGCATTCTTGTAAGGGTGTGTAAACCAAATATTGATTCTCATATTTATGCAAATATTTTACATTTTCATTTATCATAAAATCATTTATCGCAAGATTTAGAATAGTTGACCGGCCATGTGTGGGTCACGAGAAACAATGTTTCAACACAAGGGGGAATAGATGGACATGAAAGGACCCAATGCAGTAAAGTCTTGTTCTCAAACCTTCCTCTTCGTCAACGGTGTAAATCCCATGCACTTATTTTAGATCTCATATCGAATAGCGTAGGTTTTAAACTAGAAAATAAAATTTCAAGAATTGAGCATGTGTTAATGTGATGTTAATTTAAGATTAGAAATTGACTATGGAGTACGGTCTACATGTTATAGGAATTTAGATCTTTGGATTAGAACTTTGATATCAAAATTATGACACGTCTACTCTAATGGTTGACTTGACTGTATTTTCAATTTTCGGGTTAGAGAAATATTGATAATTATGAAAAAAAATAAAACTAAATATAAAAGTTGGCTAATGTTTTAGTAAATTACTATGCAAGAATAATTAAAACTTAGCCAAAATCGACTTGAAATAGGTCCAAAAACTAAAAGCAAATGCAAAAAACTAAGGAAAGCGTTGAAATAGTTGATATTTAAGCTTAAAACTGAACCTCAGCCTCGGAAATTAGCAGAACCCAAACCATAGGTTCGTATCTCAAGCTAGGTTCGAAAATCCAAATCCACTAGTATTTTAGCCCTTAGACATGCCCTCAGCCAACTTGACCCAAGCCCAACTTCCATGACCCATCATCTTCTTAGCCCAACACGTGTCAGCGCATGCCCAAACTTCAATCTAGCCTTGCATAGCTTCACCTCAATCCACGTCGTGCATCTATTAGCCCGTCACCACTCAGGACCAAGAACAAACCCTACAACAAATACCACTTTTAATAGCTTTTAATAAGAACAATTTATGTAAAGGTCTATAAAACACATACGTATTCCCTGGGCATCAATGAACACCAGCCCGTCGTGCATCAATGACCCACCAAGTATGCTTGTATACGTATTCCTTGGGCTAACTTGATCGAACACAACACATTACACGTCAACGAACGCATTGGAAAAGAAAAGGCCCGCGTGATACCATGACAACTATAAGTATCAAAGATATGCATCTATACTAGTATAATATAATAGGAAGGTATTCTGATGCATATGACATACATACAAGCATGAGGTCCCATGCTTTTCATTCATAACATAACATTTATTTCATTTCCTTTCTCCTTTCGTTCATAACATATTTCATATATGCATCATGTATACATGAAAAACTTCACGTAATCCATCACATAACTTTACACGGTAAGACATAACATTTCACACATGACATTTCATTTCATTCATAATATAGTGTAATGGACATCACATGCATACATAATATGCATCAATGACAATACAAAGAACATATAAGCATCACATAATTAAAATGGTACATGCAAGAGCCACATGACATGCACCATTATACATCAATCAATTAGCAACTAAAATCGTAATCGCCTTTGTCGAAGTTACTAATTGTTCGAAAGTCACCTCAAAAATATATTCCAATGCTTAATTCTCACATATATCAATTCATATGACATTCTTAGGTCATATAAGCATCTTAACCTTGCTAAACAAGACGATTAATTCCAATATACGCCCTGAAACTAACTAAAATGTGATAAATAAGAGTCTTACCGACCTTAAATGCCTTAAATAAGGTCAAAAATGACTTCAGGAGTTACAAAGACTCAATAATTAATACAAAATCCTTATTAAACACGTCTTGACTCGTAGAGTTACAAAGAACCAACTCCGAGTTCAAAGCAACAAGAACCAAAGACTAGGGCGAAAATACTATCGACTAGTCGAAGTTATCCACAAGGTTGAGAAGGTATCGTATAGGATTCAACTACTCTCATATATGAAGACTAGCCCTTTTGTTCACGTTAGTAACTTGAAACGTTACTATCTCAACCAAAAAGACATCAAGCACAAGGAGGTGGTACGACCTCACGCAAAGACGAAAAATTTCCATGCCAAGAAAGTAGAACAGACACCAACTAAGAGGACGTGAAGAGTCAACAAATCGAGAAGTGGGTTTCAATAGTCCCTATCATATTGGAAGAGAACTGTTAATACTAAGATGAGTGGGAAGTGCATCCACGGACTTGAAGTCAACCTCATCCTACGAGACTGAGTTTGTTAAGAGTCGATTGTCGAAGACGTCAATCAATTAGGTGAAGGAGGATGTCATGGTCATACTTGTTCAAGGCGTGTTGCCAATGGGCGCATGTTAGATATCCTGGTCATGCTTGTCTAGGACTTTTTGTTCATGGGCGTATGCCTGTTCCAAACCTTTTTTTTACTTTTTTCATGTTAGATAGGCTTTACTCTCATAATTGTGTCAATACGGGGGTGTATGATCGGTCACCAAAATTATATCTACACCCGTAGGGTTAAAACGCCCCAAAATGTACTATAGAAGAATTTGAATTGGTGTCAATTCTTCATACCTTGGTTATATGCTATCAAAGTCGTTGTTGTTGCCTACTCGCTTTTATTTTATAACATTGATTTCTTTAAAATTATTTTCAACGCATTTATTTGCTCCTGCTTTCTAAACATTTTTTTTAAACGTGACCCATGTCGCGAGCATACACCAATATTAAATTTAACACGACTGACTTATTTTCTAGGTTAGAACAAGTGTCGCACAATCGCTATCCCAATGCCGTAAGAGTGCGATTGTACCACAAAGTGCGCGTAGTTGTACGTAAGACTCCTTTAGGCACGTGTGGTAGCTCCAAAGGCAATCTGGATGATTGTTATGTATATTAAAAAAATTATCGAAATAACTCTAGGGTGAGAATTTATGATTCATTCTGAATTTAATGTTTTCCGCTGTGCTAGAATGGAGGAATGGACATTGTGACTGGTTGCTCTTGTTACTTATGGATATTATCTCTTGGTTGAGCTTGCTTGAATAGTTAGAATATGTTTTCCATACTTAGTTGATTGATAGGAATATCCCCCAAATAAGCTTGCATGAATATTTAGTCTATGCATTTCGCGGTTTAAGTAATCGATAGAAATCTCTCTCTAATAAAGCAGGCATGAGTGAACCAAGCTAAGATTAGAACGTTAGAGCTAGAAAGATTTTTTATGTTGGCCTAGGACAGTACGTTTCAAGTATACCAGGCACCTTAGAATCCTGAGCGAATAAGAGATCTAGACTTGAGAGCACCCAAATATTGAATTAGCCTTGAGAAGTTGGTCTTGAGCATCCTAGAAATGTGAGTTAAGATCTAAACCACTTAGATGCCTTGAGAACCTAGTAAACCTCAACGAAAAGGATTACTAAGAAAGCTTAACAGGCTTAATAGTAATGTAAACGGTGTCACGAAAACCTCCAAGACTACTCGAGTATTTCTATTGCGTGCAGAAATGGGTTAAAGGTGACCTCGTGATTCTATAAACAAGTATTGAGAAGGAACTTAAGACTACACAAGTGGTTAACTCTTTTATTGTGGGTAGAAATAGGTCAAGACACAATATGAACTACTTTGATTTTGATTATCAAACACAAAAACAAAGTTCAAAGCATCAATTTGAGCCCAAAAGTCTTCTAGAGGTCAATCTTGACAAAGTTACTAATGTGAGGCACACCTTCAAAAGGCAATATTAAACTCACCAAATTAAATCCGGTGATGTTTTATTAAATACACCCAAGTTTTAACAAGGAGTGAGTTTTTCAATTTATCTTTTTCAGATTAAACTTCCGAGATTTTATTAAAAAATTTAGAGGCTGGACTTCAGGATGACGAACAAGAAAAGAGTGCTGAGAAAAATCTCAAGAACTCCAAAAAAGATATAAAAAATAATAATAATAAATTATAAAAGTGATCCAATTCAACTCTCCAGAGTCATTATGTGTCTAGCTTATTATGGAACCTATACTAACTAAAATAACCGAGTTAATTGACAAAAATTAAAAGAAATAAAGAAATTGAAAGAAAAATAAAGGAGTTTGATTCAACCTCAAGGAGTTTGATTCTAGCTAGGTTTTCATTACGAAATCTTCACAGAACTTTGTGGAAAAGCACTCTGGGCTCTTGAATCGTCCAAGATAATCAAGAATCGTGGAAGAACATGTCGTAGGTTTTCTAACTTTTTAATCTCGGTATTTTAAAAGATCCATGAGATTATTTGGGAGTTTTGATCTGAGTTTTTTTAAGTGTGGATCTAAAAGTGATGCTACGCAAGTTTTATGAAAAAACTTTGAAAAGATTCAAGCTGAAAGTTGGTATACCAGTGGAGCCCCATGTTACGATAAGAACATGTAATCGTCCAATTTTAGTTGTGAATATATTTGTATGTAGTTGATTTAAAATTTTAAGAAAAATGTATTTTTATAGACGGAGCAAAGCTCTACGATTTTGGTGAAGGAACCAAGCCGATCTGAGTTTTTATGAGAAGTTATGACTGTAACTATTCGATTTTGAGAAAAAAATAACATTTAATCTCGGCGGAAATCACATAATTTTCGGCTAGGCATTTATTTCATATTCAAAACTATTCCCCAACCCCTTTAAATTTCTCTATGCTCAAACCTCCCAACTGTTATTCGATCGTTTTGTTTTCTGTATTTTTCAACCGAGATCGAGAAAGAAAATAGAGAGGGGTTTGAGAAGAAAATTGTGGGTTTCTACTTCGGAAAGATCTTTGTATTTGATGTTTATTTTTGAGGTTAAAAACATAAGGGTATTTCGAAAGTGTTGTATTAATCTCCGGAAGGCAAACCCTTGTGCAAGCATGAAAGAATGTCATTAGAATCATTAGTATTCTCGCCGGAAAATAGAGAATGGAATCGCAAGGATTTTCGATTTGTTTACGGGTGAAGAAGATGGGTTGACAGGCCTGTTATTCGGATTCGTATTCATGTTTCAAACCCACGGCTCCATCTTCGGCCCACAAGTTCCAAGCCCAATCTGCAGCCCACTCCAATTTACCTAGAAATTACGCCTAAACACAAAACCATTTGTTTCTAGTCTAATGTCAAGCAACTCATACACGCGACCAAGAACCTAAGTTTGTGACCTGACAGCCGTGTTGTCCTCTGCGCATGCGTGCGTGTAATCTCAACTCGACTCAACGATTCTCGGCTGGACTTCGACATGTCATCGACTCGATTTCATTGTTTCATGAGGCTCAACTACGCCGCGTACATGAAGATCACACATCCCAGCCTTGCCAAGCTCAATCTCAAGGGGTTGAAGGTCGTCTTCATCGGCTACGAACCTGGGAGCAAGACATAAAGGCTCTATGATCCTGTGGGAGAAAGAGCTCACGTGTCGCGCGACGTTGTCTTCAACGAGAACACTTTCTGGCAGTGAGCGACGTGGTCGAGACGGACCAGAACCTAGAACAATTCACAGTGGAGTACTTCGTCAACGAGTTGGGAGAAGGAGGAGGGCAACACCCGACACTCTCACTGCTACCAACAGCTGCACTGGGCACGCCTACACCAACTCCAACCGCAACTCCTGATGTGCCCCCGAAACCAGTGGAGTTTGCAACACCGCAAATTGTAGATTTGAAGCTAGATGCCGATCACGATGATGGTCTGACGGCCAGGTACCGAAATATTGAAGACCTACTAGAAGAGGTGTCAAATTACATGCCATCAGCGCGGATGCAACTATTGAAAATAAATTCTCGCTCTGATACTAATTTGTTGAAATAACACTCACGAAACTGAGAAGGAGATGTCGAGAGGGGAGAGACAAGGAGACAAACAATTCTGAAAAACATTTTTCTATTGGTTTTTTTTTTTTTTTTTTTTTTTTTTTTTTTTTTTTTT
>NW_019272117.1:29731-98401 GCF_002738345.1 Cucurbita maxima | reverse complement strand
TTTTTTTTTTTTTTTTTTTTTTTTTTTTTTTTTTTTTTTTTTTTTTTCTATTGCATGTGCTATCATTTTCTAACTTGCTGTTTTTTAAATAGTGGTTTTTCATTTTTTGTTGCCATTCTCTTTCTCCAACTCAATTTCAAAAACTTACTAAAATTAACCAAATTAAAAACTCCCTTTTCATTTACATAAATTCACAACAAAACTCCTCATAAACTTAAATGGTCTGTTCAATGTTCAATGATTCCACCTACCCCATTTTCATTTTTTTTAGCTCAGTCGTGTTTCTTCAATTTCCTCTCCTTGTCCTCAAATAGGAAACTGAGTTTGTCGTTCTCTGATGAGACTTCATTTGGAGCTTCTCGAGAACAGCTCATTTGAGACACCAACTCATCATTTTTCCTATTCTTAGTCACGCTCGACTCAGACGTCATAGCTTCATTCAGTTTACTCAATTCCCTTCGCAGTCTACGACATTTTCAACTTCCATTTTTGCTTCCTCCATTTTGACTTTATCACGAGTGAGTATCTCAATCATGTGTCGAAAATTCACTGCCTCTTGTTGGACTCGATTCAGGTTCACGTCGAGTGAGACTCTCTGTTGAGTCCGCATCTTTATATCTTTCTCCTCCCTCACTAGCTCATCCACAAGAGCATCAATCTTCATTAACAAACCATTCTCTTTCTCCACACCTTCTTCAACTTTCTTCACAGATTGAGAGATTACCTTCCCATTCTCTTCCTTCTCAGCAACTTCTTTCTCTAACTTTTTAACCTTCATTTCTAACTCTTTCTTTTCTTCTTCCATTCTCATCCTCTCTCTTCCTCAAATTGCTTTTCTGGCCATTGGAGCTCTCTCTCTTCGAGCTCGGACTCTCTGTTATCTGGTTGTTCATCTTTCTTCGATTTTCTCGTCTCCGCTATCAGAATTTCACATCCGCTGCGCATCACCTCATTTTCAAGAGTTAACACCGTCTCACAACTATCACCAGCGTCTTTCACGCTGTCGTGTCCTTTTGTGCTCAGCTCTTCATTTTGGTACATCAAGAGAATGCCTCCGTTTTTTGCGTCATCCAAGGCTAGGTTGATAATTTCTTCCACCTTTTCCTTGGCTCGACAATCTCTTGCATAATGACCCATTTTGCCACAATAGTAACATCCGTCGGAGTTACAATTATTTGCATAGTGGCCATATTTTTTACATTTGTAACACTGGATGTTTGAGTTATATCCTTGACTGCGTTCTTAATTATGTTCTCTTCCACGCCAATTTGCTTGGCTAGACTGTCTCTTCTCCTTATAATTTTCTTCATTTCTGCTGTATTGACCACCTCGACCATTTTCGCGACTTTCTCGACCTCTACCTTGAATATTTTGAGAGTAGAGTACCTTTCCATCCTTTCTTTATGCCTTAGTCTGAAGCACTTGATCGAGTGTCTCCTCCTTCTTTTTCTTACGTTGATGTGGCCGATTCAGTTGAACCGGCCATGTCAACCCAAAACTTGATATTCCCTTGGTCTTTCTCATTTTTAACTCCCTTCTAGACTGGTTCTTACAAAAATCTTTATGGTTCCAGAAACTAGACACAATAAGGAGTCTATGTAAGGAAATTTGAGGTTATTCGGATATCGGAAGCTCAAGAACGGAGGTCCCGAACGTTGATGATGAGGAAAGTAGCCACCTTGGACTTTTTGTTAAGAAATACTTGTAGGAATCACTTGGATTTCCATATGAACCCTAAACCAAGTATGACTTAAAGATATATAAAAGAAAAACTCAAAGAACTGTGAGTTAAGGCCCTAAACCGATCAAATTGCTTGTGAATTAGGTAACACTAAAATAACTCACTAAATGAACTTCGATTCCTATGAAACTTCAATACTTAGCATATTATAGCATGTTGAGGTTATATATGAAATTTGGTAGTCATTGGATAAGGATAAGTAGGTAAACTACGAAACGGTGCAAAATGACCACAATGTCCCTAAGGATATCTACCTACAGTTCATGACCTCCAAATACTATGAAACTCTTAATTATATCTTATTTTATGATGCTTGATGATGTGGTGAATATTGAAAACCATTGGAACTCGGTAAGTAGCAAAACAAAGAATTAGGGGTAAAATGAACAAAACGCCCCTAGGACTACTTATGATAATTCAAGGTCTATACGTCTTCAAATGATTTGATACTTCTTATAAGGTCTATTCTTAAGGACATGAGGATATATTTGAGATTTCAAGTTGATTGGAGCGGAACCTAAACCAAATCAGGACCCAAGAAACACCACAAGAATTAAGACTCTTCTAGAACCCTCTAAAGAAATTCTAGGAATTTATGACCTTCTAGAACGACTCACGCTAAGATGGGTTCATATAGTTACAAATGAAAGTTACAACTTACCCCTCAAGGAATTATGGACCTTAAAAACTTACAAGATTGAGAACCAAGAACAACATCACACAAGCTTTATTAGGTACCACTCAAGGACGAGAGACCAAGGTCCCCAAACTCAGAAACTCAAGAATGCTAGGTAATACTCTAATCATGTACGAAGTGACCTGTGACCTCCCACCAAGCGGTGCTTTCTAAAGCCCAAGAATTCCTCTTCTAGGTAGGATGCCATGCACCATGTTTCCTTTGTAGGATGTCATGTTTGGCCTCATGTTTCCTTCACCTAGATGAGATGTCCTGTACCATGTTATGGGTACCCAAAAGATTTGCAGGATGCCATGTTCATGTACGCACCGACCACGTGACCTTTATGGTCTATCATGGGGAGTAATCTAGAGCCACGGAGAAACAAGAAGAGAGTACGTTACCTTAACCAAGAATCAAGAACCTCCTAAGACCTCCCACGGTACAACATGCTCATGACTTAGACTATGTTGCTTGGAATGCATGAAGCCTTGAGCGTAGGTATTTAGATTGTATTAAAGGGCAAGCCCTTGATGTAGGATTAGACTACATCACTTGGAACGTAAGATGCATTGGAGGTAGGTTTTCAAAATATGCCGCTTGGAACACATGAAGCCTTGGGCATAGGTTAGAAAACTGTATCAAAGGGCAATCCCTAAGATGCGGGTTAAGACTATGTCACTTGGAACACATGAAGCCTTGGAGACGTATGTTAAGGCTGTGTCGCTTGGAACGCATGAAGCCTTGGACACAGGATTGTCAAGTGCATGGCTAGGGCTGTAAATCCTAGGGGGAGTGTCTTGGAGAACGAATCAAGAACCAAGAAAGTATCACAAATAAGAGAAAGATCAAAGACTAGAACATGGATCAAGATCCTAATTTTAAGGACAAAAACTAAGAACCATGGTACTAAGGCCCTTAAAGAATAACTAAGGTTTAACAATCCAGGGACCAAGCTCCTCAGGATAAATCATGATAAGGACCCCAAGTAAAGAACAAGAAATCGAGGGCCTAAGTACTTACCACAAGAACAAGAACAAGAACAAGAACAAGAACAAGAACAAGAACAAGAACAAGACAAGAACCAAGAATGTGGTACCCTAGCATATCAAGGACACGATTAAGAGCCTACAAGTAGGCTACTTACTAAGTTTTTGTACCCATTCCTTATTCTCCATTTTTTTAGGTAATAAGGAGCTAATCGAGGTCGGGAGCAGGTCCCAAAGACTATTCTCACATGTCGTCCTCAACCCTTTTGTCTTAAAATATTTTGTGTCTATTCCTTATTTTGTGTTTTAAGTACTATATTGTGCTTTAAATACTTATGTATAAACTTTATTTTGATATAATGTAAATATAATGTTTTAAATTCCTTTGTTTTATTTCGCGAAAAATTTACCCATCTTTTAGAGTTATCGAGTCAGTCCGGTCCTTACAGCTTTGTTCCCCTCTCTAACGATGTGGGATCTCATGCTATTATTCAATCATACATGGATATTTTACTTACTTATAAGCACTAATGTACTTTGTCAAATTATATTTTACTTATAAGCACTAATGTACTTTGTCAAATTAATACCAATTAGTTCAACTATATATCAAGTATCATTCAACCACATGAACCCTTCTAGTTTAGAAATAATTCTATATGCTAATAGTTACTACCATGCTTAAATAAATGAATTTTCAAGTCTAATTTATAAATATAACTGAAACATAAACTTCAATTAACTTTATACAAACCCTTTGTAATATAACATGTGTTAACACGTCAAATTTGTCTATTAAACCATATAACATATATAAATTAAATATCAATTTATAAACATGTTTAATCTACCAGCAATACTTAAATGGAGAAATCTATAAGTAATACTTAAATGGAGAAATCCAAATAGTTACGGCAATCTAAATTTGATTCTAAGCTATTTTCTTCTTTTAAATTTTTCAATATCTTTCAATTAGTTTCTAAAATAAAAAATTTTAATAGTTGCATTTTAACTCAAAAAAATGGCAAAATAAAGATGTCAAACTGAATCAAAATAGATAAAAATAGTCCAATTGGTCGGATTCAATTCAACCATGGTTATTCAACCTCCATTTTCACAAATGGTGGTTGGAGGTGTCATTTTACTTCAATTTCAATTTTTCATATCATCAAGCTCAATTCTATCCTTAGTTGATGCCTTCAACAAAAGTATAGTGTTCATCTAAATGAATTTAATGAGATAATAATCAAGAAAAATTATTGACTCTCCAAGTAGAATTTTTTGGAGTACATTTTAGAAGATAAAAATAGCCTAAAATAATTTTTGTAAGACTAAAATCCAAACCCGAATTAATTTTTCTAATTTTTTTAAAGTGATCTTTTATTCACGAATGTTAGAGGCTGAATTTCAAAATGATAGAGAAGGAAAAAAATGCTTTGCAAATTCGTAAGAACTCACATAACAACATAAAAGAAAATAGTCCAAACTTAAAAAAACAGTTGAAAGTTATAATTCACATTCTTTCCCTTCCCTTTTTAATCATAAATGATTGTTTCAAAATTCCATTTTAAATAATTTTTTTAGAAAACCCAAAAAGTAGCAATCTCCCTTCAACACAAAACTTTGTCAACCAATGTCAAGGAAAGAGCTAAGCTTGTTTCGAATAGCGCACAAGAGCTAGGCTTGTTTCACGTGACCTAGGTCACTATATTTTTAGTAGACCGAGCATCTTAGAATCATGAGCGAGTTATGTAGACCTTTGTGCTCCGAGAAATTGGATTAGCCTTAAAAAGCTAGTCTTGAGCGACGTAGAAATATGAGATGTGATTTAAATTTCTTAGATACCCTACGAACCATGTAAATCTCCACTACGCCTAAGAAAATTTAAGACGGCTTACAAGTCCATTACCAGGGTGAACAATGTCACTAAAGCCCTACCACCTCCTATTCCCTCTACTCCTCAGTTGCACTATTCAACAACTTAGAACGAACCTAGTAGTGCGCCAACCTATTCACTATTGTGACAATGCAAGCTGACTAATTCTGAGAATTAAAAATTAGTTCACCCTAGAGATGAGATACACCGTCTTGATCCGTATTGCAAAAATTAGTTCACAATAATATGAGTTGTCAGAAGTGGGATATGAAACCACACCCTCTTACGGGGACCAAAACATATGTCTAGCACCTGAGACCACTCAACCATCCTGACTGCTTATTGTGAGATCTCACATTGATTTGAGAGGCAACTGAAACATTTCTTATAAGGGTGTGTAAACATCTCTCTAGTAGATGCGTTTTAAACCTGTGAGAGTGTCTACGATATGTAACGGACTAAAATAGACAATATCTGCTAGCTGTGAGGCTGATGAAGATCCTTATAAGGGTGCGAAAACCTCTTCCTAATAGTCACATTTTAAACCCGTGAGGGAGACAGCAGACATAACGAAGGAAAGGAGACAATATCAACTAATGGTGGTATCAGATTGTAACAAATGGTTCGATGGAATAGCTTTGTTGGCTAGAGCGTGTAAGATAACTAACTAACTCGAACTTACAGATATTCTCAAAACAAACAAATCACAACGATAGTAGATTTTATCCACTTTGGCTCACAATAATATGAGATGTCCAAAGTTGAATTTGAACTCACGCCCTCTTACAAGGACCAAAACTTGAGTCTAGCGTCTTAGACCACTCGACCATCTTGACTACTAATGATGTGTTCTCGGATTGGTTTGAGAGGAGAGCTTAGCATTCCGTATATGAGTGTGTAAATGTCTCCATAGTGGACGCGTTTTAAAAGCGTGAGGCTGACGACGATACGACACGGATTAAAATAGATAATATCTACTAACTGTTGGAGAGACGAACGAAACAATCCTAACAAACGGCGAAAACCTCTCTCTAATAGGTGCGTTTTAAAACTTTGAGGCTGACGACAATACCTAATGCAAAAAAATGGACAATGTCTGCTTGCAGTGCGCTTGGACTTTTACGAATGATATTCGAGCTAGTCACTGGCGATACGCGAGTGAGGATGCTTGGCCCTCAGAAGTGGTGGATTGTGAGATCCCACATCAACTGGAGAGGTGAAGAAACATTTCTTACAAGGGTCTGAAAACCTTTCTTTAGAAGATGTAGTTTAAAACCATGAGGGTGACAACGATACGTAACGAACGAAAGCAGACTGTTGGGTTTTATATCCTAAAACACATAGTTTGTAAACAAAAACATATTCTGTTTTCACTAAAGTTATTATTGATGTTTATTCAGTAAAGATTGTTGTGGAATAAAGTGAATGTTACGATCATTAATCTAAATCCAATAAACTAAGAACACTCTGGCTATAGTATGATTACTTGAACTATATTTAGAGACATAAGAGTGCATCAAGTTCAAGTATATAGTCAAAATGATCTATAGTATAGGGATAAGATTGAGTACCTTATTCTGGGGACACTATGGATATGACCTACTTTTTTATATGATATAAACAATGTGATCACTAAATTGTACATGTGGAGACATGTGACTGGGGGCGTCCTATGCAATGAGTATTGCATAAGATCGGAGCATGAAGAAAACCACTCTCACTTTATAATGTCGTTTACAGTTGAGACTAATTTTTTCATTCGATGACCTAGGTAACTCGACCTTAATCCTGAGCTAACTATGAACTCTTGTTTATTTGGAATTATCCTTAGATTTGCATGGGTGATAGTGGCCCGAGTTTGCCGACTAAATAAGCCTCTTATTTCAAAGGTAAGACTGGGTGAATAGCTGGGGACATAGATTGTAACATGGAATTTACTCCTACTAGCTTTTAGGGATAATAAAGAGGTTGTTCCCTTAAGTACTCACTCCAAGTCTTGAACAAGGGGCCCCACCCTCTCATTGGCCCGAGAGGTATTTGGTTTGGTGGTTGGACCACAAACCAATTGTTCATTAGAGGATCAGTGGGTCTCAAGGAACAAGAAGTAACTTTAGGGGTAAAACGGTAAATTGACCCAGCTCTAGTTACGAATAACCTGTAAAGGATCGACTTACTAATCATGGTTATATCAAATGGACAGAAATATATCTATAATACTAGGATATAGGTGTCCTAGTAGTTAACGATTGTTGGTTAACAAGGTTAATGAGTTTAGCCCGTTAATCTCGGATCTTTGGAGCCCATGATCTGTAGGTCCATTAGGCCCCCTTGCTAGCTCATATCAAACTAAAACTTAGAACAGTGTGACGAGTGAGTTTGAAGTGTTCCAATTCAAATTAGGGAATATATGCTAAATATATACGATATATTTAACCGCATTTTGTTTTAATTATGAATTAAACAAAAAGAGAGAATTAAAGATAATTAAATAAGATTTAAATATTTTAATTATGAATAGGGATTCATAATCAATATATGCCGGAATTTATTGGGATTGACATTTTATTTAATGTTAAATATTAATTAAATTGTTTAATTAATTGTTGAATAAAATAAAGAAAGTCAAAATGTTGACTTCACGAAAAACACATGTTTGAGTTAGTGGAATATTAAGTGTCAATATATGGTTTAACCAAACTTGCATGTTTGCCACATGATCCCACAAATTTGAGTGGAATTTTGAGTGTCAAAATTTGGTTTAACCAAACATGCATGTTTGCCAAATAAACCCCACAAATTTGAGTGAAATCTTGAGTATCAAAATTTGGTTAATTCAAACTTGCATGTTTGCACCATCAAATATGACTCTATAAATACAGTGATAAGGTACATGAAATGTTTGCTTGAAAAGCTTTGAGAAAATCTCTCAAAACTCTCTCTTTACAAATACTACATTCCAATCAAGTTTAGTCACTCACCGGATTCCACAATCCCGTTCAAAGGCTGGAGAATAGTAGGGAAGACACTAGTGGTGGTTCGAAAATGGTTCCTGGATAAAGAGGAATCTGAACAAGAACATGCTAGCTAATTTACCATAATTTATGTACTTAGAGTGCCTAAGATCCAAATTGCTTTTGCACATGTTATACTAACACCATAACAGACAATATCAACTGATGGGGGTCTTGGATTGAAAAAAATGAGTGGTTGGAATAGCTTAGTTGGTTAGAGCGTGTAGCTGTTAACCACAAGGTTGGAGGTTTAACTCGAACTTACAAATATTCTCAAAAATCATGTTTTGACACTTTTAAAAAACACTAGCGTGGTGGCGAGTCAATTGTGATATCCATGCTGCTTTCGACCCAAAGCCCACCCACCACACAACGGTAGTAGATTCTATCCACTTTGGCTCACATTTTGCCTCACAATAACATGAGATGTCAGAAGTGGGATTTAAACCCATGCCCGTTTACGAGGACCAAAACTTGAGTTTGGTACCTTAGACTACCCGTATCCTAACTCCAAATGATGTGTTCCCGGATTGGTTTGAGAGGGGAGTTTAGCATTCTATATATGAGTGTGTAAATGTCTCCATAGTAGACGCGTTTTAAAATTGTGAGGCTGACGACGATACATCATGGATTAAAATAAATAATATCTACTAATTGTCAGAGGGACGAACGAAACAATCCTAACAAGCGACGAAAACCTCTCTCTAATAGGCGCGTTTTAAAACTGTGAGGCTGACAACAATACCTAATGGGAAAAAATAGACAATGTTTGCTAGCAGTGCACTTGGACATTTACGAATGATATCCGAGCTATTCATCGGCGATGCACCAGTGAGGACGCTTGGCTCTCAGAAGAGCTGAATTGTGAGATCCCACATCGATTGGAGAGGTGAAGAAACATTTCTTATAAGGGTCTGAAAACCTCTCCTTAGAAGATGCAGTTCAAAACCATGAGGGTGACAGCGATACGTAACGAACGAAAGCATACAATATCAACTAATGGTTGTCTTGGATTGTAACAAATGAGTGGCTAGGATTCGAGGACGAATCCTTCTCAAGAGGGGGTGAATGACCAAAGAATTTCATACCTCAAGGTCCAATTACAAGGACGAGAGCCAAGAAGATGCAACAAACCTTGTACACTTATATAAAACCGATGGTGAGCTCATCAAAAGAAATTCTAAAAATCATTGGAGACCTCCCTTATATGTTGTGCAAAGTTGAGGGTCAAGAAAGAGATGCATTAAATGCACTTTAAGTTGCATTTAATGAACTCCGCTGAATTCATGAGACTATAAATTCAGGAACTAGTCCAAGGATGACTAATAAGCACATTTCATTCATTGCACTATTTAATTATAATTTAAATATTTATTTGTCATATTTAAGCTAGTTTTTAATTTAGGAGTTAAGGTTAGATTGTAACCGACCCTTAACTTCTTTTCTGTAAAGACTATATAAGCCTTCTTTTCTTTGATGAGATACATCACATTTTGGAATTAAATTTTTTTTTTTTTAGGTTTGATGAGAGCATGCTAGAGTTATTCAAGCGGTATTGATCAAACCTCTTGTGGAGTGATTCGAATCACGAGTTTAGAAATGAGGTTCCATACTTTTCCTTCGGTTGATTTCATATCACTTTGAAAAGTTTAAATCTACAAATTTCTTACTATCATTTGATAAATTAATGATGCTTTTGACCCAAACCCACAACGATATTAGATATTATCCACTCCCGCAATTGGTTTGAGAGGGTATGAAACATTCCTTATATGGGTGTGTAAATTGTGAGGCTAATGCCAATATCTAATGCGATGTGCGCTTGAACTATTACAAATGATATCAGAGCTAGTCACTAGGAAATGTGCTAGTGAGGACGCTTGGCTCTCAGAAGGGTTAGATAAATAGATCACACGTGATTGGAGAGGTGAAGAAACATTTCTTACAAGGGTCTGAAAACCTCTCCTTAGTAGATGGTATTTAAAATCGTGAGGCTGTCAGCAATACATAACGAATGAAACCATTTAATATCAACTAGTGGTGGACTTTGATTGTAATAAATGATTGGCTGGAATACCTCAGTTGGTTAAAGCGTGTGGTTGTTAACCACAAGGTTGGAGGTCTTCAAGCCCTTCTTTTAGCGATGGGAATGAAGCATAACTTATAACGATGTTTGTTCTTCTCCCAAGTAGAAATTTTCAATCAACTTGGTTTTGTGTTATGGCGTGTCAGAGAACTGACGAGAACTTTGTGTAAAGGTCGCACAACAATGCACACGCTCGATCTAAATGAACACAAAAAACAGGATAGAGAAACGTGCAAGAAGAACTCTGGCTAAAAGAATTTTTTTTTTTTTATTGATGACTTCACGTAAGCAAAATGTGCAACTGAAGTCTAAGATTGCAACCCAATTTCCATTCCTTAAGGATCAAGGTTTCTCTCCAAAGAAATGGCAGAAATAAAGGATTGAAATGACTTAATTGAAGACGAGTGAATAGAAGTGTTAAAAGATAATGTAATGCTTATAATTCTTTTAGGCTAATGAGTGATGTAATCCCATGCATGTTTTAATAATGGATGTGAAAATTCATAATAAATATTTTTAAAATAAAGTCATGGACTTATCTATTCAATTCAAAACAAAAATTAAAATAACATTATTTTTTAACCTAAAACAAATTGCATTAAAAACACCTAATATCTTCTAATTAAATTCAATACTACCGCTCTATCATGATCTATCCTGACTTGTCGTGGTTCATATCAACTTCCATAATTTTTCCAGCATTTACCATTATCCGTGCATGGGAGCTTTAACTTTAACTTTACCTAAAAAGTATAAGTTAACACGTGCCTTGAGTATTTTAAGAAATATTGAGTATGTCACTCCACTATTTGGGTTAGTAATGCAATCACACACAAAACATAAACGAGACCTATAATTTAAAAAACGTAACATGACCTTAGGTACTTTTTAGTTTCGGGCAGAGTTGGATGCATGGTGCTTCTCCACAGACGGCCCATGTACGCACACATGGACCACCAGGCGTGCTTGTATACGTATTCCCTGGGCTGACTTGATCGGACACAACACATTACATGTCAATGAACGCATTAGAAAAGAAAAAAACCGCGTGATATCACGACAACTATAAGTATCTACGCGTTCGTACTAAAATAACATAATAGGGAGGTATTCCGATGCACATTACATATATACAAGCATGAGGTCCCAAGATTTTCATTCATAACATAACACATTTCATTTCCTTTCTCCTTTCTCTGATAACATATTTCATATATGCATCATGTATACATGAAAAACTTTACGTAATCCATCACATAACGTTACATGGTAAGACATAACATTTCACACTTGACATTTCATTTCATTCATAATATAGTGTAATGGACATCACATGCATACATGACATGCATCAATGACAACACAAAGAACATATAAGCATCACATAATTAAAATGGTACATGCAAGAGCTACATGAAATGCACCATCATACATCAATCAATTAGCTAATTAAAACAGTAAGTTACTTACTAGGTTGGCCTTTGCCGAAGTTACTAATTGTTCGATAGTCACCTTAAAACTATATTTCAATGCTTAATTCTCACATATATCAATTCATATGACATTCTTTAGTCATATAAACATCTCAACCTAGCTAAACAGGATGGTTAATTCCAATATACGCCTAAAAACTAACTAAAATGTGATAAATAGAAGTCTTACGGACCTCAAATGCCTTAAATAAGGTCAAAAAATGACTTCAGGAATTACAAAAACTCAATAATTAATACCAAAATCCTTATTAAACACATCTTGACTTGTAGAGTTACAAAGAACCAACTCCGAGTTCAAAGCAACAAGAACCAAAGACTGGTGCGAAAATACTATGAATTAGTCGAAGTTATCCACAAAGTTGAGAAGGTATCATATAGGATTCAACTACTCCCATAGATACGGACTAGCCCTTTTGTCCACATTAGTAACTTGAAACGTTACTATCTCGACCAAAAAGACATCAAGCACAAGGAGGTGGTACGACCTCACGCAAAGACGAAAAATTTTCATGCCAAGAAAGTAGAACATACACCAACTAAGAAGATGCGAATAGTCAACAAATCGAGAAGTGGGTTTCAATAGTTCCTATCATATTGGAAGAGAATCGTTAACACTAAGATCAGTGGAAAGTGCATCCATGGACTTGAAGTCAACCTCATCCTACGACACTGAGTTTGTTAAGAGTCGATTGTCGGAGACGTCAACCAATTGAGGGAGGATGTCACGGTCATACTTGTTCAATTCGTGTTGCCTATGGGCACATGTATGATATCCTAGTCATGCTTGTCTAGGACTTTTTGTTCATCGGCATATGCTTGTTCCAAACCTTTTTTTACTTTTTTTTATGTTAGACAGGGCTTTACTATTATCTTTGTGTCAATACTGGGTTGTATGCCCGGTCACCAAAATTATATCTACCCCCTTAGTGCAAACACCCCAAAAGTACTATAGGAGAATTTGAATAGGTGTCAATTTATTTGCTCTTGTTTTCTAAACATTTTTTTTAAACGTGACTCGTGTTGCGAGCATGCACCAATATTATCCGCAAAGTTCGAATTTAACACGACCGACTTATTTTCTGGGCTAGAACAAGTGTCGCATAATCGCTATCCCGCTGTTGTAAGAGTGCGATTGTGCCACAAAGCACGCGTAATTCTGCGTAAGAATCCTTTAGGCACATGTGGTAGCTCCAAAGGCAATCTCGCTTATCCCCCATCGTCTCACTGGCCGACCTTGAGAATTTATGGTGAGAATTTATGATGCATTCTGAAGCTAATGCTTTCCGCTTTGGACATTGTGACTAGTTGCTCTAGTTATTTATGGATGTTATCTCTTGATTGAGCTTGCTTGAATATTTAGAATATGTTTTCCATACTTAGTTGATTGATAGGAATATCCCCAAATAAGCTTACATGAATATTTAGTTTATAAATTTCCTAGTTTAAGTGATCAATAGAAATATCTCTCTAATAAAGCACGCATGAGTAACCAAGTTAAGATTAGGACATTAGAGCTAGAACGATTTTTTACGCTGACCGAGGACAGTACGTTTCAAGTATGCCAAGCACCTTAAGATCCTGAGCAACGATCAGAAGTCTAGACTTGAGAGCACCCAAATATTGAATTAGCCTTGAGAAGCTGGTCTTGATCATCTTGTAAACGTGAGTTGAGATCTAAACCACCTAGATGCCTTAAGAACCTAGTAAACCTCGACGAAAATAATTACTAAGAAAGCCTAACAGGCTTAATAGTAATGTGAACGGTGTCACGAAAGCCTCCAAGACTACTCGAGTATTTCTATTGCGTGTAGAAATGGGTTAAAGGTGACCTCATGATTCTTTTAAAAAGTATTGAGGAGGAACTTAAGACTACATGAGTGGTTAATTCTTTTATTGTGTGTAGAAATAGGTCAAGGCTAACATTTCGATCCCGTAAACCGGTCTTGGGAATAGACTTAGAATTACACAGGTTGTTGTTAGGATGTGTGTTTCTAATGTAGGGACGAGTCAAAGGCTAAGCTTGTGATGCCGTAAGCAAGTTCTGAAACGGGACTTGGGACTACAAAGTTAGTTGACTCATAATGGTTGCCCTAGGAGTATGGAGAAACGTAATTTAAATTTTACCGTACTTTTATTTGTTATTTATTTATTTTTTCTTTCATTTTTATTTGTATTGGTCGAATGTCACGAATAAATACACGCGACCCAAAACATAAGTTTGTGGCCTTACAGCTGTATTGTCCTCAGCGCATGCGTGCGTGTAATTTCGTCTTGACTCAACAATTCTCGGCTAGACTTCAACACATCATTGACTCGATTTCTTTGTTTTGTGAGGCTCAATTGTGCCGCGTACATGAAGATCACGCATCCCCACCTTGTCAAGCTCAATCCCTGATGGTTGAAGGTCATCTTCATTGGTTACAAACTCGAGAGCAAGACAAAGGCTCTATGATCATGCGGGGAACGAGCTCACGTGTCGCGTGACTCGACAATAACACCTTCTGACAGTGGTGCGACTTGGTTGAGGCGGACAAGAACTAAGAACATTCACAATGGAGTACTTCGTCACCGAGCTGGGAGAAGGAGCGCAGCACCGGGCATTCTCACTGCCGCTAACAGCTGCACTAGGTACGCCTACACCAACACCAGCTGCAACTCTTGTTACGCCCCTTAAACCAGTGGAGTTCGCAAAACCACGTACTGCAGGATTAGACGCTAGATGTCGATCATGATGATGGTCTGACAGCCAGGCACAAGAATATTGAAGACCTACAGGAGAAGGTGAACCACCGGGACTGGCGGCACGCGAGCTCAAAGAAGAGGTGTCGAATTGCATGCCATCAGCATGGATGAAACGAACTCTTTCGCCGAACCAAAGAAGAACCCATGCTAGCTGAAGGCAATGTAGGAAGAGATGATTTCCATCATTAACAACAAGACATGGAGTCTGAAGGAAATGTCTCTAGGACAACGAGTCATAGGGCTCAAATGGGTGTTTAAGCTGAAGCGTCACGAAGAGGGAGAAGTTGTGAAGCACACGGCCCGTCTAGTGGCCAAGGGTTAGAGTACTAGTAGAGTACTACCGGCTTCACCATCTGTCAAGATGCATATGCGAAGAAGCTACTGGACACAACTGGGTTGGCAGATAGTAGCCCTACAAGAACGCCAATGGAGGCCCGGCTCCAGCTAAGGAAAGCTGGCACTATGCTAACGGTGACACCACCAATTATCGCAGCATCATCAGGAGTCTGGGCTATCTAGTAAACACACGCCCTAACCTCGCCTATTCCATTGGATACGTGAGTAGGTTTATGGAAGCACTAAGGGAGGAGGATCTTGTAGCTGTCAAGTGCATCATGCGCTATGTGGCCAGAACCAGAGGTTGGGGTGTGAGATACTGGGAGAGGAAGGGCTGGTCGGCTACAGTGACAGTGACATGGCCGGTGACTTTGATGATCAAAAGAGCACCAATGGGATGATTTACTTCCTCTCAAGCGGCGTGATCTGCTAGCAATCAATTGAATAGAAGGTAATTGCTCTGTCTTCTTGCAAAGCAGAGTACATTGCCGCTACGACGACGGCCACATAGGGGGTCTACCTTGCGCGGCTGGTGGAGGAGCTGATAGGAAGAGAAGGCGATCCACCAATACTATACGTGGACAACAAGGATACGATCTCTCTGATCAAAAACCCAATTTTGCACGACCGAAGCAAGCACATAGAGATCAGATTCCACTACATCCGGGAGTGTGTAGATCGGGGGCTTATCAAGATTGCATTCGAACAAAGGAACAACTTGGAGACATCTTCACCAAATGTCTGACGCGAGTGGAATTTGAGGAACTACGCTCAAAGATCGAAGTTCAATCAATAAGGTAGATATACCATAGGTTTTAGGAGGAAATTGTTAAAGAAAGACTGTGCAAATAACTTGTCCTGGAGTGGCAAAAATTTAGTTGGCCACTTCGGCCATTTTTAGAGGGTAGAGTGGTGAAAATTCAGTTCGCCACTTTTGCCATTTTTAGTCTAGGTTTGTTATTTAAATATTGCAATCAAATGAGGAACAATGTACTAGATGTAACGTCCCATCCTTCTTTTTTTAGAATATTACGGGGGCTCCGTAAGGTGCTTTTGCTGGGCGGATGAATCCTGGCATCAACAACTTATCTAATTGTTTCCTCAATTCGACTAGCTCAGGAGAGCCATCCGGTACGCGTTCTTCGCTGGGGGTTTAACCCCAAGGAGGAGTTCAATTTTGTGATCAATGCCTCGACGGTGTGGTAATGTTTGTGGTAAGCTCTCTGGCATTATGTCAGCATAACTGTTTAGTACCTCCTTGATTTCGCTTGTAATAGTTTCCTCAGTGGTCACTTCTTCCATCAATGGTATAGCCATAAATGTAGGTTTCTCTCCTACGAGTCCTCTTTTCAATTATATGGCCGAGATCATTCTAAGATTACCTAGTTGCTTGATGCTTACAGGTATTACTGTGGGGTTGCGGTCGGTGATCACCAAGCATTTCGCCAATGAAGTTGTGTTCTAAGAGGAACTCCATCCCAAGTACCACATCAAAGTCGTCCATGCGAACCACGACAAGGTCCAACTCTCGTGTCCAAGCCCCTAATTTAAAGGGGACTCTTTTGGAAACTCCCATAATAGGCAAGGTCTCAGAGTTGACAGCTTTCATTTTTCCAGGGTTCTTTTCTATGGTGAGTCCCAATCTTCATGCTTCTTGATCGACGATGAAGTTGTGGGTCGCTCCTGAGTCTATCAAGGTGCTCTTGCTTGGTCGAGAGTTTATTGTCGCATCCACAAACATGAGCCCTTTCTCTATTATCTTCTTCGAGTCGACCTTTCATTGGAGGGCTGACAAGAATTTGAGCGCGCCCTTTCGGGGGGTTGTCTTGATCTTCCTTCTTGTCTAACATAGTCTCGACTCTTGTGTTGTTGCTCTCTTGAATGGACACTTGGCGTGCACTGAGAGAGGCCCGATGAGGACAGTAGGACACTTTGTGGGGGCCTTTACACAACAGGCATTTTAAAGGTGTTGTCGGATGGTTCCTTTGAGGGTAAGGTCCTCGAGATGTCCCTGCTTGGTTGTTTTGATGAGGTTTATCTGTCCACCCACTTGGTCTGTCGTTACTTTTGTTTGGCCTATTGGGGCTTCCATTTCGATGACCTAGCGGCTTATATGTTTTGCCCCAGTGTTTGGGGCCTGTGTAGTTTTTCTTTGGTAACTCGCTTCATTCCCATAGTCTAGGAGTCTCTCAGTGCTGGCAATTGCGGTAGCTAGGTCTTGGACCTTTTTCTCGTGTACTTTTTTTTTTAGCCCACGGTTGTAACTCATTTATAAAGAACACCTTGTCCTTCTCTGATGTGCCCCTGATATCTAGCATCAGGGTCGAGAACTGTTTGACATAGTCCCTTATGCTTCTAGCTTGCTTTACGACTATTAGTTTTTTCATTGCTAGATGCTCTACGTTTTCGAGGAGGAATTGGTCCCTCAACTCTCTCTTGAGGTCTTCCCACGAGTCCATGGTGCA
This sequence comes from Cucurbita maxima, assembly GCF_002738345.1. Taxonomy (NCBI): domain Eukaryota; kingdom Viridiplantae; phylum Streptophyta; class Magnoliopsida; order Cucurbitales; family Cucurbitaceae; genus Cucurbita; species Cucurbita maxima. The sequence continues at coordinate 80,986 of NW_019272117.1, read as the reverse complement.
CAATCCATTCTTGATGTCTTGCACATTCGTACGCCACCAAAGTTTGGCATTGTCTATGAGATACATCGAGGCTAATGTCACCTTTATGTCGTCGGTACAAGCCAGTGTGGCTTTGAAGTACTGTTCGACATCAAAGATGAAGTTCTCCAACTCTTTGGCATCCCGATTCCCTTTGAAAGGTCTAGGGTATAGGAGCTTCAGTTTGTTGGATCCTGTATTAGTTTGCTCAGCCGAGACGTTCTCCACGGCTTTCATGGTCACCTCAATTCGGGTGCTCATGACGGACATCTTTCCTTGGATGTCATCGATCGTTGTTCTGAATTCGTCAGCTAATCCATTGAACAAACTCATCATTGTATTTTGAAGCACGTCGAACTCTTCGTCACGTCCCTTCTTGTGTGCGACAGAGCTATCAGGGCTACCAGACGGTCTTGGGCTGCTCGTAGGAGCAACTTTTTCTTCGAGTGAGGTCACTCGACACATCAGTTCTGCGATTGGCACCCATCTAGGTGGTTACCCATTGCGTCGATTTCTACGACTTTTCCATTCAATTCTGTCACCCGTGCTTCCAGGAAGTGGATGGTGTCAGGGACTTCTTTGAGGAACAACATTTCCTCCTCTATTAAAGTAAGCCGGTCGGCTTGTGATTTGGGTGTCGACATTGTCGTCGACATGTTTTTGGTCTTTGCTATTTCACGGAGCTTACAAAGCTCTTATACCACTTGTCACAATCGCACTTTTGACTTGCGATTGTGCGGCACTCACTTTCCAATGACAAGTGAGCTAAGCCAATTCGTTCTTGCGTCGCCTACAACCAAGCAACGTATGCTCGAGCCTCTGGCCTTGGTTTTAAGAAAATGTTTTAAAAAATGAGGGCAGAGAGAGATTTTTGAAAGAGACGTTATATAAGCAAGCAAGAGAGAAATAACAACGGCTCACAATATATAACCTTGGGTAGGGAGAAGTTGACAACTAGTCGTATCCCCCTATAGTACATTCTGAGACATTTCATGTTTGACAGGCCTAGACATGATATTTCTGAAACGTCCTTCCTAAAAATACAGAAGTAAAACACTAGAATATGAAAAGACATAAAGGGTTGGGCTTGTCATGGGCATGCGGCCATGGGCAACATGCCTTGGACGAGCATGACCGTGACACCCTGCTCATAATATTAAAAGCTTTCATTAGTAAAGACAAACAAGAGAATGGTTGGGATCCCTTTCTTTCTACTTTCTTTATAGATTTGTACATAAAATGTTATTATTAAAATTTATTAAAAATGGTATTTGTTTAGGGTTGGTTCTCGGTCCTGAGTGGTGACGAGCTAGTAGATGCTCGACATGAATTGAGGTGAAGCTATGCAAGGCTAGATTGAAGTTTGAGCATGCGCTGACACGTGTTGGGCTAAGAAAATGATGGGTCGTGTAACTTGGGCTTGGGTCAACTGGGTTGCGAGCGAGTCTAAGGACTAAAATACTAGTGGGTTTGGTTTTCGAACCTAGCTTCAGATATGAACCTATGGTTTGGGTTTTAAGTTTTAATTATTCTTGCATAGTAATTTCCTAGAACATTAGCCACTTTTATATTTAGTTTTTTTTTCGTAATTATCGATGTTTCTCTAGCCCTAAGATTGAAAATACAGTCAACGATTAGAGTAGACGTGTCATAATTTTGGTATTAAAGTTCTACTCCAAAGATCTAAATTCCTATAACATGTAGATCGTGCTCCATAGTCAATTTCTAATCTTAAATTAACATTTCATTAACGCATGCTCAATTCTTGAAATTTTATTTTCAAGTTTAAAACGTACACTATTCCATATTCGATCTAAAAAAAATGCATGGGATTTACACAGTTGACGAAGAGGATGGTTTGAGAACAAGACTTTACTGCATTGGGTCCTTTCATGTCGATCTATCCCCTCTTGTGTTCAAACATTGCTGCTCGTGACCCCCACATAGCTAGTCAACTATTCTAAATCTTGCGACAAATGATTTTGTGATAAATGGAAATGTAAAATATTTGCATAAATATGAGAATCAGTATTTGGTTTACACACCCTTACAAAGAATGCTTCCTACTCCTCAGACCAATAAGGGCTCTTAGTGGATAATATCTACAAGTGTTAGGGGGTTTCGGTTAAAAGTATCATTACTTTACCAATGATAAGAATTTGGTAGATTTAAACTTTTCAAAGTTAAGTCATGGAAGAAAAGTACCATTATGGACATCAATTGAACTCACCATAGTTTTAAAAGTGTGAAAACATGATTTTTAAAACTCTAAATTTTGAGAATATATCAAAGTTCGAGTTGGTTCTCTTACACGCCACGTCACAAAACCAAGTTAATTGAAAATTTTTACTAGGGAGAAGAACAAACATCGTTATAAGTTATGCTTCATTTCCATCGCTAAAGGAAGGGCTTGATGACCTCTAACCTTGTGGTTAACAGCCACATGCTCTAACCAACTGAGCTATTCCATCCAATTATTTGTTATAATCCAAGCCCACCACCACTTGATATTGAATGGTTTCGTTCATTACGTATCATTGTCAGCCTCATGGTTTTAAATTGTATCAACTAAGGAGAGGTTTTTAGACCTTTGTAAGAAATGTTTCTTCACCTCTCCAATCGACACGTGATCTACTTATCCAACCCTTTTGAGAGGCAACCCTTCTGAGAGCCAAGCGTCCTCACTGGCAAATCGCCTAGTGACTTGCTCTGATATCATTTGTAAAAGTCCAAGCGCACTGCTAGTAGACATTGTTCATTTTGGCACATTAGGTATTGTCATCAGCCTCACAGTTTACACACTTATATAAGGAATGCTTCATACCCTCTCAAACCTGTACGGGATTGCAAAATAAGCAATCACAATGACTGAGTGGTCTAAGGCGCCAGACTCAAGTTTTGGTCCTCATAAGAGGGCGTGGGTTTTCAAATCCCACCTCTAACAACTCATGATTTTGAGGCAAGAGGCAAGCCAAAATGGATAATATCTACTATCGTTGTGGGCTTGGGTCAAAAGCATCATTAGTTTATCAAATGATAAGAAGAACTTTGTAGATTTTAAATTTTCAAAGTGATATGAAATCAACCCGAGGGAAAGTATGTGTTAAAAATCGAGTGTTTATTTAAATTGTTGTCAGTTAGTATCTGATTAAATCTCCTTGAGTTGATTTAGTTTTGATTTGTTTATTGGTTTGCTACCAGATTTTGTGCATATTTTTTTAGTAGATTTTCTAAATATCTTTTTGTATTCTTTCTCTATATATAGAGGCTTCTTGCTCTTCATAATACAATCTTCTCATCAACCATTCAATCACTCACTCTTCTCACTAACAATTGGTATTAGAGCAGTCTTCTTAAGGGATTTGTGAGATCAAATGGGAGGAGAATCAAGTTTTTTAGTTGTTGCACCACCAGTTTTCGATGGAGACAATTATCAAATGTGGGAAGTTCGTATGAAGACTTATCTGAAGTCTTTGGATCTTTGGGAAGCAATAGAAGAGGATTACAAGGTCCCTCCACTTCTAGCAAATCCTACTGTAGCACAAATCAAATAACAGAAGGACAAGAAGACAAGAAAATCAAAGGTAAAAGCTTGCCTATTTGCAGCTGTATCTCAAATGATCTTCATGTGAATAATGTCCCTTAAAATAGCAAAGGAAATTTTGGATTATCTCAAGGCTAAATATGAAGGAGATGAGAGGATTCGTGGAATGAAAGTTCTGAATTTGATTAGGGATTTTGAGTTGCAAAAGATGAAGGAGTCTGAGTTGGTGAAGAAGTGCTCTAACAGATTTCTCAGCATTGCTAACAAGGTGAGATTGCTTGGTTCTATGTTAAATGATTCCAGGATCATTGAAAACTTGCTAGTCACTATTCTAGAGAAATTTGAAGCCACCATTACTACTCTCGAGAACACCAAAGACCTGTCAAAGATTTCTCTTATAGTGCTCTTGAACGTTTTACAAGCACAAGAGCAAAGGAGGTCTATGAGGCAAGATGGGGTGATTGAAGGTGTCTTACTTGTTAAGCATCAAGACAACATCAGGTATAAAAACAAGAAAAATTTCAAAATCCAATAGACGAATGGTGATTCATCTGCCAATTATCAAAAGACAAAAGGAGGAGGTTCCAAAAAATCCTATCCACCTTGCTACCATTGTGATTAGAAAGGTCATCCACCATACAAGTGTTGGAGAAGACCTGACGCCAAATGCTCCAAATGCAATCAACTTGAACATGAAATTATGATCTGCAAAGTCAAAGGACAGGTGAAAGAGTAGATGCACATATAGTTGATCAAGAAGAAGAAGATCAATTGTTTGTGGTCCCTTGTTTCTCAGGCAAAGAATCAAGCGAGATCTGGTTGATTGACAGTGGGTGCACGAATCATATGACATATAACAAGAAGTTTTTTGAGGAATTAAGAGACACTGAAGTTAAGAGAGTAAGGATTGACAATGGTGAACACTTGGAAGTAAGTGAAAAGGCACAATAGCTATAACAAGTTATGAAGTTACAAAATTTATTCCAGATGTTTTATTTTTAACTAAAATTGATCAAAATTTCTTAAGTGTTGGTCAGTTACTTGATAAAGGCTATAAAGTGTTGTTTGAAAAATAAGCAGTGCGTGATCAGAGATGTTAGTGGCAAAGACTTGTTCAATGTCAAAATGAAAGGAATAATCTTTGCTCTAAATCCGACGGCCTTTGTATCCAGAGTTAGTGTCACTAAGATTTGGCATAAAAGACGTAGGCACTTTCATCATCGAGGTTTGCTTTAGATGTAGTCAAAGAAGCTGGTAGAAGAACTCACTGACATTGATAATGACATGCCTCTTTGTCGTACTTGTAATTTTGAGAAGCAACATATACAACCCTTTCCTAAACAGACATGGAGAGCCTCAAAAAAACTGCAACTGGTTCATTTTAATCTTTGTGGTCCTCAGCAAACACCATCATTAAATGATAATCTTCATTACATTGTTTTTATTGATGATCTAACAAGAATGTGTTGGATATTCTTGTTGAAGCAAAAGTCAGAAGTTGCGGGTGTATTTTGGAAATTCAAAGCCAGAGTTGAGAATGAAAGTGCATACTTGATTCAAATGGTAAGATCAGATAATGGCACTTCAGAAACTTTTAACAGGTTTTGTGAAGAGGCTGGAGTTGAACATCAATTGTCAGCACTATACACTCCTCAACGGAATAACGTCCGTGATGATGGTGTTAATATAACACATGCAGAAGCAATTTGGATCTTAGGCACTCTTAGAACATCAATTATAGTAAATAACTAGCATGTTCATAAGTATTAAAACTCAAGATGTTTGAGTACTAACCTTTTGTAGTTCAAATTCCTTTTTCCTCACAAACCGATTTCGAACCACCACTAGTGTCTTCTCCACTATTCTACAGTCTTAGAACAGGATTGTGGAATCTGGTGAGTGACTTAACTTATGAGGGATTAGTATATATGAAGAGAGATTTTGTGAGAGTTTTTCTCCAGGTTTTTCCAAGGGAGAAGTTTCATGTACCTTGATCATTCTACTTATAGAGTCATATTTGCATGTTCATGCAAATTTGAGATCACCAAATTTTGACACTCAAAATTTCACTCAAATGTTTGAGATCATGTGTCAAGCATGCAAGTTTGAGTTAACCAAATTTTGACACCTCAAAATTCCACTAACTCAAACCTGAATTTTTTCATTAAGTGAAGTCAACTCATTTTAATTTAACAATTAATTTGAATAATTAATTTCAAATTAAAATAATATTAAAGGATTAATTAAACTATTTAATTAATATTTAATATTAATTCAAATGCCAATTTCAATCAATTCCGACACATATTTGATTAAAATATTTAAATCTTATTTAAATATTTCCGATTCTCTTTTTTGTTTAATTCGTAAATAAAAAAAATGAGGTTAAATATATCGTATATATATAGCGCATATTCTCTAGTTTGAATTCAAACACTTCGAACTCACTCGTCACACTGTTCTACAGCTAAGTCCGATATGAGCTAGCAGAGGGACCTAATAGACCTATAGATCATGAGCTCCAACGATCCTTAATCCTAGGTAACTCGACCTTCATCCTAAGTTAACTATGAAGTCCTATTTCTTCATAATTATCCTTAGATTTGCATGGGTGAGAGTGACATGAATTTTCCGACTCAATAAGCCTCTCATTTCAAGGGTAAGACTAGGTCAATAGCTTTCATGGGTGAGAGTGGTAAGACATAGGGTGCAAGATAGATTTCACTCCTACCCGCTTTTAGGGATAGTAGAGAGGTTGTTCTCTTAAGTACTGACTCTAGGTTTTGAACAAGAGGCCCACCCTCTCATTGGCCCGAGAGGGATTCGGTTTGGTGGTTAAGGAACAAGAAGTAACTTTAGGGGTAAAAACGGTAAATTGACCCAGCTCTAGTTACAAACAACCGGTGAAGGATCGACTTACTAATCATGGTTATATCTAATAGACAAAAATATATCTATATTGAGAGGAGTGCAACTACTAGGCTATAGTGGAGTGTCCTAGTAGTTAACAAATGTTAGTTAAAAGGTTAATGAGTTTAGCCAGTTAATCTGGAATCGTTGGAGCCCATGATCTGTAGGTCCATTAGATCCCCCTGCTAGCTCATATCGTACTAAACCTTAGAACAGTGTGACGAGTGAGTTTGAAGTATTCGAACTCAAATTAGGAAATATGCGCTAAATATAAACGATATATTTAAATAAGATTTAAATATTTTAATTATGAATATTAATTAATCTTTTAATATTATTTTGATTTGAAATTAATTATTCTTATTAATTGTTGAATTAAAATAGAGAAAGTCAAAGTGTTACTTCACTTAATCCATGTTTGAGTCAGTGGAATAGTGAGTGTCAATATATAGTTTAACAAAGCATGTTTGCCACATAAAACCACGAATTTGAGTGAAATTTTGAGTATCAAAATTTGGTTTAACCAAACTTGCATGTTTGCCAAATAAACTCCACAAATTTGAGTGGAATTTTGAGTGTCAAAATTTTGTTAATTCAAACTTGCATGCTTGTCACATAATCCCACAAATTTGAGTGGAATTTTGAGTGTCAAAATTTGATAATCTCAAATTTGCAGAAACATGCAAATATCACTCTATAAATAGAGTGATCAAGGTACATGTAAATGGTTCTTAAAAAACTGAGAAATTCTCTCAAAACTCTCTTTACATATACTAAATTCCTTTCAAATTTAGTCACTCACTCGATTTCACGATCTCGTTCTAAGGTGGAGAATAATAGGGAAGACACTAATGGTGGTTCGAAACTGGTTCGGGAGGAAAAATGAATTTAAACTACAAAAAGTTGGTATTTAAACTCATTGAGTTTTAATGCTTTTGAACATGCTAGCCAATTTATTATAATTGATGTACTTTGAGTGCACAAGATCTAAATTGCTTTCCATATGTGTTATATTAACACCATCAGTTCCATTTCTATCGAACATCTTAAGGGACGAGCTAACTAACTCCCTTCTGCTGCCACATTTCATCCTCTGACCAAGACTGATAATGTTACTCTTCAAGTTTGGGATATAGTATACCATGGTTAGTAAACATTGGTCACCATTCTTGCACTAGAACAAGATGGATCATTTGTCTTGTATCAGTACAATTGATCCATCGCCAAACTTTACATTTCCAATAACTTCTCATCAAGCTCCTTGAACTTTGTTTGATCTCCGGTCAAGTGGTTGCTTGCTCCATTGTCAAGGTATCACATGTTGGTCTTCACTCGGTCTTCTCCTTTTTTGAGAAGGTTCACCATAACCTTCTCTTCGTTGAGCATCAAAAGGTTGGGCATCTTCTAGACTAACATCAGTGCAGGCTCTTGATCCTGGTGAGTGTGAGATTTCCCTCCACATCGCGCTACTTCTTGCGACACTCTACTGCATAGTGCCCATATTTTCTACGAGAGTAACACTTGATCATACTATCGTCCTTCTCAAGGTTGGAATTATCGTGGATTTGTGAGCTATTGTCACAGTCTCCTCTGCCAAAGACAGGTGCAGGTGAAGCAACCTAGCATCTCCAAATCCATGTCTACGACCAGGCCCAAGACCTTTGTTTTTCTCGTTATGGCTACCACATCCCCTCGTACTTGAAAAAGAAGAGTCAACAACATCATTCCTTTTCGTCTGTGCGAGCCACTCCACATATGTGAGTAAGAGGTGTTTCTCCTCCTTTTTGTTTTCATAACCAAAATTGTCTCCTCGTGGACCTTAAGACGAACAAAAACCTTCTCAACTAACATGTTCTTAAGATCGCCAAACTGCTCGATGGAGGTAATAATTTGCATGAATCTTAGGAGAATAGCTCGAAGGAACTTCTTGACTACAGTGATCAATCGATAAGATAAGGAACTTCTTGGAGGTAATAAATTCTATCTCTATAAGATGAGAGGTTTTCTATCTATAAAAAAATAGAAGATAGATTGTATGTCAAATAGCGACTCTATGTACCAAATATTAACATATTGATACACATTCAATTTTTAATCGAACAACATGAAAAAAATTGAGACAAGAACGATACTCTTATTTGTTGTATTTAGTTCATAATACTTATTTAGGTTAGACTAACAAACTATTTTTTATATTCAAAACCCATTAGAAGGAAGAGACAATAGAAATCATATAGAAATGTTAGTCTTGAAGGCCCTAAAAATGAGATGTTTTTGTATAACAACTTGATAGCACTGGATATAACATGCACCTCGGGCACGCCCCTAGCTCAACAAGCTTTTTTTATACAAATATGTATACTATACATTAACCATGTTTACTATTAAAGTTTAACTATTACCCTTTACGAATAACATGTATTTAACCTATCAATATAATCATATGGGAAGTGATTTAGTGCCTTTATCAATTACACGATACTATGTCATCTCTTTCCCTTTGAGACAAATTCATATTGAAGATTATTTAACTAGCACTTAAGAGAACCTGCATTATAACTTGGTTATGAAGCCTATAACCATGAAACATAGCTAGGATACTTTAATTTACCCTTCAAGATATGGATAATTACGAAACTGTCATTCTGGCAAGAATCAAATTATCAACAATGACCACTTGCAGCAAATCCATCAAATATCGACTCTTAGCCGTTGGATCTCTTCCCAAATTGGATAATTCTAGAACACTGATAAATCATCACATCCAACGACTAGGATTCAAAACCAAGGTCGGTAGTTCGCTGATGGGAGATGATATTTTCGATTGGTTTTCCAGAAAATCCAACCTCCAATTCACAATGATTCAGGAGCTCTCAATCTCGATTTAAGCTTCCCCTATAAAGTTTGAAGTCGAGAAATATTTTGAAACAAGAATCGAGCAAGGTCGAGCTCCCAATCGTAGTCAATAAGCGTTTAGATTTTAGGTCTTCTACTCTCGAATTTCTTCCAAATTTAGGAGCAATTCCCCACAATTTCCTTTCAAACCTGTTCCTATAGTTTCTAAACAAGATTACCCACAAGTTCTATGAAGGAATTGAGCTACAACGATCCCAATAAGTTTCTACACCTTCAAGGAATGTTTCCATCGAAGACCACAAAGAGAAATAACCTCAGGAACGTGCCCAGTTGAAGAAAATCCATTTTGGGCTCAAATCGAAGGTAAGTTTCGAATTCCTATCTACGGTCCCTTTTCCTTAAAATTAAGGATTCCTTTAGCTTCAAAGAAAGAAATTGAGTAACTTTAATGAAGGAATCGAGAACTGAAACGTCGTAGAACAAGCTACCCAAGATATTGATTTTCAGGCATTTTGGCTAACTTGCAGACCGAGGACGATTCTCCAAAATTGTGGACACACATTCAACTTCGTTCCTCCAAACCAATTCATGTTGCTTGAGAAAAGAATAAGGAAGAGGTTTCATGAAGAAATCGAGCCTTGAAAACCCCTAGAATCGGATACCCAATAAGAAATCCTCTGTTTTTGCTTCGGCGACAAATCATATTTTGGGCGAACTTTGGAAACGAATATCTTAGGCTACAATCCACGAGAATGTATGAAATCAATTTCTAGATCTTCATTGTAACACCATCTTTAAGTTTTATGAAGAAATCGAGGGAAAAAATGACTTGATCGAAGCTATGGAGGTGGAGTTTCAGACGGGGGTGCTATATGTCATGCACATCTTCTTCCCGTCTGGAGGAAGAAGACGACGACATGGGCGGTTCAGTTGAATCGGCCACCTCGACCCAAAACTCGATATTTCTCAATTTTAACTCCCTTCCAGACCGGCTCTCACAAAAATCTTTATGGTTCCAGAAACTAGACATAATAAGGAGTCTGTGTAAGGAAATTTGAGGTAATTCAGATACCGAAAGCTTAAGAATGTAGGTCCCGAACGTCAATGATGAGGTAAGTAGCCACCTTGGACTTTTTGTTAATAAATACTTGTAGGAATTACTTGGATTTCCATATGAAACTTAGACAAAGTATGAATTAAAGATATATGAAAGAAAAACTCAAAGAACTGTGAGTCCTAAACCGATCAAATTGCTCGAGAATTAGGTAACACTAAAATAACTAAAGAAATGAACTCCACTTCCTATGAAACTTTAATTCTTAGAATATTATAGCATGTCGAGGTTATATATGAAATTTGGTAGTCATTGGATAAGGATAAGTAGGTAAACCAAGAAATGGTACAAAATGATCATAATGCCCCTAAGGATATCTACCTAGGGTTCATGACCTAGATGACCTCCAAATACTATGAAACTATGAAGTAAATCTATTTTATGATGCTTGATCATGTGGTGAAGTTTGAAAACCATTAGAGCTTGTTCAGTAGCAAAACAAAGAATTAGGGGTAAAATTACCAAAATGCCCCTAGGACTACTTATGATAATTCAAGGTCTATACGTGCTTCAAATTATTTGATACTTGTTATAAGATTTATTCTTAAAAACATGAAGATATGTTTGAGATTTCAAGTTGATTGGAGCAAGTTTGGAACCTAAACCAAGTAAGGACCCAAGAAACACCACAAGAATCAAGACTCTTCCAGAATCCTCCAAAAAAACTCCTAGGAATCTATGACCTTCTAGTAAGATGAGTTCATATGGTTACAAATGGAAGTTACAACTTACACCTCAGGAAATTATGGACCTTAAAAACTTGCAAGATTGAGAACCAAGAACAACACCACACAAGCTTTACTAGGTACCACTCAAGGACGAGGGACCAAGGTCCCCAAACTCAGAAACTCAAAAATGCTAGGTAATACTCTAATCATGTACATAGTGACCTATGACCTCCTACCAAGCGATGCTTTCTGAGGCCTAAGAATTCCTTTTCTAGGTGGGATGCCTTGCACCATGTTTCCTTTACACGATATCATGTTCGGCCTCAAGTTTTCTTCACCTAGATGAGATGTCTTGACCATGTTATGGGTACCCAAAAGATTTACAGGATTTCATGTTCATGTATGCACTGACCACGTGGCCTTTATGGTCCATCATGGGGAGTAGTCTAGGGCCACGGAGGAACAAGAAGAGAGTAAGTTACCTTAACCAAGAATCAAGAACCTTCTATGACCTCCCATGGTACAACATGCTCATGACTTAGACTACGCTGATTGGAACGCATGAAGCCTTGAGCGTAGGTATTCATTCTGTATTATAGGGCAAGCCCTTAATGCAAGATTAGATTACATCGCTTGGAACGCAAAATGCCTTGGATGTAGGTTTTCAGACTATGCCGTTTGGAATGCATGAAGCCTTGGGCATAGCTCAGAAGACCGTATCAAAGGGCAAGCCCTGAGATGTGGGTTAAGACTACGTCGCTTGGAACACATGAAGCATTGGATGTAGGTTAAGGCTGTGTCACTTGGAACACATGAACCCTTGGACACAGGATTGTCAAGTGCATGGCTAGTGACGTAAATCCTAGGGGGAGTGTCTTGGAGAACAAATCAAGAACCAAGAAAGTACCAAGAATAAGAGAAAGATCAAGGACTAGAACATGGATCGATATCCTAGTTTTGAAGACAAAAACTAAGAACCATGGTACTAAGGCCCTTAAAGGATAATCAAGAAGTAAAGAACAAGAAGTAGAGGGTCTGAGTACTTACAACAAGAACAAGAACAAGAACAAGAACAAGACAAGAACAAATAATGTGGTACTCTAGCCTATCAAGGACACGATTAAGAGCCTACAAGTAGGCTACTTACTAAGTCTTTGTACTCATTCCTTATTCTCCTTTTTTTTTTTTCAGGTAATAAGAAGCTAGTTGAGGTCGGGAGCAGGTGCCATATACTAATCTCACCTGTCGTCCTCAACACTTTTGTCTTAAAATGTTTTGTGTTCATTCCTTATTTTGTGTTTTAGCTCGTATGTTGTATTTTAAATACTTATGTATAAACTTTATTTTGATATAATGTAAATATAATGTTTTAACTTCTTTTTTTTTATTTCGTGCGAAAACTTTTCCCATCTTTTAGAGTCATCGAGTCAGTCCGGTCCTTATAGCTTTGTTCCCCTCTCTAACGATGTGGGATCTCATGCTATCATTCAATCAAACATTGATATTTCACTTACTTATAAGCACTTATGTACTTTATCAAGTCAATATCAATTAGTTCAACTATATATCAGGTATCATTCAATCACATGAACCCTCCTAGTTTAGGATAGTTCTATTGACACTACTAACATGCTTAAATAAATGATTTTTCAAATCTAATTTATAAATATAACTCAAACATAAACTTCAATTAACTTTATACCAACCCTTTGCCATTTAACATGCTTTAACACGTCAAATTCATCAATTCAACCATATAACAGATATTAAATTAAATATCAATTCATAAACTTGTTTAATCTATAAGTAATACTTAAATGGAGAAATCCAAATAATTACAGTAACCTAAGTTTGATTCAAGCTATTTTTCTCTTTTAAATTTTCTAAAATCTTCCAATTAGTTTCTAAAATAAAAAATTATAATAGTTGCCTTTAACTCAAAAAATGGTAAAACAAAGATGTCAAAGTGAATCAAAATAGATAAAAATAGTCCAATTGGTCCAATTCAATTCAACCAACAACACTAGTTATTCAACCTCCATTTTCACAAATGGACGTTCGAGGTATCATTTTCCTTCAATTTCCAATTTTCATATCATCACGCTCGAATCTATCCTTAGTTGATGCCTTCACCAAAAGTATAGTGCACATCTAGATGAATTTAATGAGATAATAATTAAGAAAAATTATCGGCGTAGAAATTGAGATGTGATTTAAACTACTTAGATACCCTAAGAACTATGTAAATCTCCACTACGCCTAAGAAAATTTAAGACGGCTTACAAGCTCATTAATAGGGTGAACAATGTCACTAAAGCCCGACCATTTCGTATTCCCTCTAAATCTCAGTAGCAGTATTCAACAAATTAAATCGAACCTACAACCTATTCACTATTGTGACAATGGAAGTTGACTAATTCTGAGGAATTCAAAATTAGTTCACCCGAGAGATGAGATACACCGTCTATAGGTCCGCATTGCAAAAATTAGTTTACAATAATATGAGTTGTCAGAAGTGGGATATGAAACCACACCCTCTTACGATGACCAAAACTTGAGTCTAATGCCTTAGACCACTTGGTCATCCTGACTGCTTATTGTGAGATCTCACATTGGTTTGAGAGGAGAATGAAGCATTACTTATAAGGGTGTGTAAACAACTATCTAGTAGACGCATTTTAAAACTTTGAGGCTGACGGCGATATGTAACGGACTAAAATAGACAATATCTCCTAGTTGTTGGAGAGAGGAACAGAGAGTTCTTATAAGGGTGTGGAAATCTCTTCTTAATAGACACGTTTTAAAACTGTGAGGCTGATGGAAATATCTAATGGGCCAAAATGAACAATGCTTACTAGGAGTGAGCTAGGACTTTTACAAATGATATTAGAGCTAGTCACCAGACGATCTGCAAGTGGGGATGCTAGGCCCTTAGAAGGGGTGGATTGTGAGATCCCACATCTACTAGAGAGGGGAAGAAACATTTCTTACAAGGGTTTGAAAACCTCTCCCTAGTACATGCGATTTAAAACCGTGAGGCTGACGGTGATACGTAATGAACGAAAGCGAACAATATCAACTAGTGGTGGGCTTGGACTATAAAAAATGATTGCTTGGAATAGCTCAGTTGGTTAGAGCATGTGGTTGTTAACCACAAGGTTAGAGGTTTTAAGCCCTCCTTTGCTTCTTCCTAGTAGAAATTTTGAATCAACTTGGGTTTGTGACGTGTGTAAGAGAACTAACTGGAACTTCGAGATATTCTCAAAATTTGATAAAATAATGATTCTTTCACCCCAATCACCTAACGTCAGTAGATAGTAGATATTATCCACTTTGGCTCAACATCAGCCTCACAATCATATAAAGTTGTCAGAAATGGGATATAAACTCATGCTCAGCATCAGCCTTACAATTATATAAAGTTGTCAGAAATGGGATATAAACTCAGGCACTAAATTTGAGACGAGCTCACACCCTATAAACTCATGCTCAGCATTAGCCTCACAATTATATAAAGTTGTCAGAAAGGGGATATAAGCTCACGCCCTATAAACTCACGCTCAGCATCAGCCTCACAATTATATAAAGTTGTCAGAAATGGGATATAAACTCACGCACTAAATTTGAGACGAGCTCACACCCTATAAACTCATGCTCAGCATCAGCCTCACAATTATATAAAGTTGTCAGAAAGGGGATATAAGCTCACGCCCTATAAACTCACGCTCAGCATCAGCCTCACAATTATATAAAGTTGTCAGAAATGGGATATAAACTCACGCACTAAATTTGAGACGAGTGCCTTAGACAAAATTTGAGACTGGTGCCTTAAACACTCGAACAATAATAAAGTTGTCAGAAATGGGATATAAACTCATGCCCTATAAACTCACGCTGAGCATCAACCTCACAACTATATAAAGTTGTCAGAAATGGGATATAAACTCACGCACTAAATTTGAGACGAGCTCATGCCCTATAAACTCACGCTCAGCATCAGCCTCACAATTATATAAAGTTGTTAGAAATGGGATATAAACTCACGCACTAAATTTGAGACGAGCACCTTAGACTAAATTTGAGACGAGCGCCTTAGACCAAATTTGAGACGGTGCCTTAAACACTCAAATAACAATAAAGGAGAAGTAGCATCACAAACTCACGCATTAAATTTGAGACGAGCACCTTAGACCAAATTTGAGACTGGTGCCTTAAACACTCAAACAACAATAAAGGAGAAGTAGCATCAGCCTCACAATTATCAATTATATAAAGTTGTGAGAAATGGGATATAAACTCACGCTCTCTTAACCAACAACAATAAAGGAGAAGTAGCATCAGCCTCACAATTATCAATTATATAAAGTTGTGAGAAATGGGATATAAACTCACGCCCTCTTAACCAAAATTTGAGACGGGCGCCTTAGACCAAATTTGAGACGGTGCCTTAAACACTCAAATAACAATAAGGGAGAAGGCATCCCTCTTAACCAGAATTTGAGACGGGCGCCTTAGACCAAATTTGAGACGGTGCCTTAAACACTCAAATAACAATAAGGGAGAAGGCATCCCTCTTAACCAGAATTTGAGACGGGCGCCTTAGACCAAATTTGAGAAACTCACTCCTTCTTAACCAGAATTTGAGACGGGCGCCTTAGACCAAATTTGAGACTGGTGCCTTAAACACTCCAACAACAATAAGGGAGAAGGCATCCCTCTTAACTAGAATTTGAGACGGGCACCTTAGACCAAATTTCAGACTGGTGCCTTAAACACTCGAACAACAATAAGGGAGAAGGCGTCTAATGTGAAGGTGAAGTTACTGATTGATTGCCACGGGTACATCACCAGGTAAACTTTTTTTTATTTATCATTTCCCAAATAACGCTTTGGTAAACTCACTACTCTTAGATCATTTATGTTCATCAAATGACATGACAACTTGCTTCATAATTCAATTACAAGATCACAACATGCTCAAAAGGACAAATATAGTTTCGTATTTGAGAAGAAAATCAATGATCTATTGTATGGATTCAACCAAATTTCTCTACTAAGTGCCACAATTTGATTGCAAGTACATGAAAAGTTGAATGAAATTTGAAAACAACCCTTCTCAAACTCTTCCACACCAACCTAAGATTTTGAATTGATGAACAAAATTATGGAGCACACTTTGAGAATTCTGACATAGGAATTATGGACCAGTTGAATTGATGGAGAAACAATAAAGAATTTGTCAAGCGATGATTGGTATTACAAGGTTGGTTTGGATGGTGAAAAGTCTGAATTTTTCAATTCCAATTGTCAATAAAGGGAGCTCTCGAACGGTGACAATCTCCCATTGAATAAAATTTTTGTTTGGTATAAGGCGAATCATTTCTAGTTTTGAAGTGTTCCTGTTAGTATAATGATTTGAAATGTTCGTAAATTTATGATTGATTTTTTTTTTATAGACCACTTTCCAAACTCCAAGCGGAAGTGAAGCAATGATAGTGGATTGATGGGCATGAGGAAGGGCCATGCTTGGGTTAATGGACTAAGAATTGGAAGGTATTGGCCAAGTTATCTTTCAAATGAGAATGACTGTTCTTCACATTATGACTTCCATGAGGCTTACCCTGATGGCAAGTGTGCCACTAACGATAGAAAGCCTATTCAAAGATGGTATGTTCTTGAGGAGTTCTTAGATTTTGAACTCTCTATTCAACATCCTACGACTTTTAGCTTAAGTGAATGCCTTGTTTTTTTTTTTACTTTCAGGTACCATATTCCAAGATCTTACTTGAATTATGGGGAAGAGAACACACTGATTTTATTCCAAGAGTTTAGTGGTGCCATTGGATATAGATATCCAAACAACGAGGGTGAAAAAGGGTTGTGCAATGCCTTATGTTGGAAGCACGTTGGAGCTGTCATGCCATGATCGAACCATCTCTGGTATCAAATTTGAGAGCTTTGGGAACCCCATGGCACTTGTGACAATTTCTAGAAGGGTTCCTGTAAGTCCTCCTGTCTTTTCAGTCATCAAGAAGGTATAACTCTGGTTTTGTTAAATAGATGACACTCTGGTTTTGGGTTTTTCTAATGAATGACACTCTGGTTTTGAGTTTTTTCTAATGGATGACACTCTGGTTTTAGGTTTTTCTGATGAGTTTGTTTGAATTTTGATTGAAATTACATGCATGTCTTGGACTAAGGGAATGCTCCATTGATGTTTCAGAAAAGAATCTTGGGTCAACTGGTTGCAAGAAACGTAATCGACTCACTGTTCAAGTTACTTGTTAGAACATCTTGCTTTTTCCGCAACTCAACCTCATGTTGTCTTGGAACCTTGCTCCACATCTAGTTCCTCAGCAGTAGTCTTAGGAGTTTCTTAAGTATCTGCTACAACATCACTAGGTGAGTTTCCCTGCAACTCAAACTCAACTCCCACTTGCTTCGTGGTCTTGGAACCTTGCTCCACATCTAGTTCCTCAGCAGTAGTCTCAGGAGTTTCATGAGTATCTACTACAACATCACTAAGTGAGTTTTCCTGCAACTCAAGTTCAACTCCCACTGATTTTTACATAACATATTGTGGGTATTTATAGTCTCTCGACAAAAGACGTTTGTGGCCGGAATTCAATCCCGATCCCCTTTAATCTCCACAAATGACAAAGTCAATTTTGACCAATTGACCATTGCAAAATGAAAATAAAAAAACAATAAATTTTTTCAACAAATGTTGATATGTTTGAGTGATTAAAGAAATAAACTTGAAATCTATTAGGCTTCACTCGTTTAGGTTTAAACCTTGTTGTTGACTTTTTTAATGTTTTCCAACTTCAACCGTGAAAATATTCAATTGTCCTTCATCAATTGTGTCAGCTTCTAATTTCTACAAATGATAGTTGAACCGAGCCGATCCAATTTTGTAAATGAAGAATAAATGTTTGTTGAATCTTCTTCGCCTTGGATCATGTAATAGGTCCATTTGGAACACCGAGCCGATCCAATTTTGTGGATGAAGAATAAATGTTTGTTGAATCTTCTTCGCCTTGGATCATGTAATAGGTCCATTTGGAACACCGAGCCGATCCAATTTTGTGGATGAAGAATAAATGTTTGTTGAATCTTCTTCGCCTTGGATCATGTAATAGGTCCATTTGGAACACCGTGATTCTTATCAGGCCCCACCCTCTCATTGGCCTGAGAGGGATTCGGTCCCACCCTCTCATTAGCCTGAGAGGGATTCAATTTACTAGGTTGATCATTAGAGCATCAGTGGGACATAAGAAACAAGAAGAGCCGATCCAATTTTGTAGATGAAGAATAGATCATTAGAGCATCAGTGGGACATAAGAAACAAGAAGAGCCGATCCAATTTTGTAGATGAAGAATAAATCATTAGAGCATCAGTGGGACATAAGAAACAAGAAGAGCCGATCCAATTTTGTAGATGAAGAATAAATGTTTGTTGAATCTTCTTCACCTTGGATCGTGTAATAGGTCCAGTTGGAACATTTGGAACATCGTGATTCTTATCAGGCCCCACCCTCTCATTGGCTTGAGAGGGATTCGGTTTACTAGCTGGAACATTCTTATCAGGCCCCACCCTCTGGCCTAAGAGGGATTCGGTTTGCTAGTTGGATCATTAGAGCATCAGTGGGACATAAGGAACAAGAAGTAACTTTAGGGGTAAAACGGTAAATTGACCTAGCTTTAGTTACGAACAACCTGTGAAGGATCGAACGATAATTTGACCCAGCTTTAGTTAAGAACAACCTGTGAAGGATCGACTTACTAATCATGTTTTTTTAAAATGGACAGAAATATATCTATAGTGAGGGGAGTGTAACTACTAGACTATAGTGGAGTGTCCTAGTAGTTAACGAATGTTGGTTAATAGTGGAGTGTCCTAGTTTTTCAAATTGACGAATGTTTGATGACATACGGAAATGTTTCAATAAACTCCACCCACTTTGCATGCCTACGGTTCAGTTTGCTTTGACCCTTAAGATAATTCAAGCTTTCATGATCAAAGTGGATCACAAATTCTCTAGGCCATAAGTAGTGTTGCCACACCTGCAATGTGCGAATTAAAGCAAACAATTCTTTACCATAGGTAGGATAGTTCAATGCTGCCCCATTTAGTTTTTCACTAAAATACATTACGGGTTTGTCATCTTGCATCAAAACAACACCTATGCCCAAATCATTTGCATCACACTCAATTTCAAAAGTTTTATCAAAGTTAGGCAAGACAAATAATGTGCATTGGTTAATTTATTCTTAAGTTCATTAAATGCATTCTCTTGCATATCTCCCCATTTAAAAACAACATTCTTTTTCACTAAGTCATTCAATGGTGCAGCTATGATGCTAAAATCTTTTATAAATCTCCTATAGAAGCTAGCTAACCCATGAAAACTACGAACGTCACTTGCATTTTATGGTGTTGGTCAATCCCTGATTGCTTTAACTTTCTCTTCATCTACTTCTACTCCATTTTTACCAACTATGAAGCCAAGAAAGTTAACTTTTTCCATTCAAAAACTACACTTATTAAAATTAGCATAAAGTTTCTCTTTTCTAAGTGTAATCAAAACTAACTTAACATGCTCCACATGCTCATGCAAGGTCTTTGAATAAATTAAATACCATCAAAATACACAACAACATGCTTTCCTAAATGTACTATGAGCATTAGTTAATCCAAAAGGCATAACAAGCCATTCATATAATCCAAACTTAGTTTTGAACGTTGTTTTCCATTCGTCTCCTACATGCATTCTAATTTGATGATATCCAGATTTCATGTCAATCTTTGTAAATAAATATGAACCATGCAATTCATCAAGCATATCGTCTAGCCTAGGAATAGGATGTCGATACTTTACCGTGATTTTGTTGATGGCTCCACAATCCACGCACATGCGCCACGTTCCATCTTTCTTCGGCACCAATAAGACTGGTACAGAACATGGACTCAAACTCTCTCGTATATAGCCCTTCTCCATAAGCTCCTCTACTTGCCTTCGAATTTCTTTAGTCTCAGTTGGGTTGACTCTATAAGCTGGCCTATTAGGAATTATCGCCTTTGGAATGAAGTCTATTTTATGTTCAATACCTCTAATTGGAGGTAGTCCTTTAGGGACTTCATCTTGGAATACGTCATCAAATTCCTATTAAAGAGATTGAAACATACTAGGCAAAGACAAATTATTATCGTTAGAGACCAAACATTCTTCCTTGTACACAAGTACAAAGATGGTTTTTTGTGAGAACATTGCCCTTCTAACCTCTCCAACTCTAGCCAAACAACTCACATTCTTTCTTTTTTCTCCAATTTCATTATTTTTTTCACTATGGTTTTCTCATTGACTTTTTTCTCTATTTTTTCACTCAACTCTTTTTTCTCAAACTCTTTCTTTTTTTCTTCCAACTTTAATTGATCAGCAAATACATTTCCATAACTCAAAGGCACAAGAGTGGTTTTTCTACCATCTTTTACAAAAGAATACCGATTCAAATAGCCATTATACATAACTCTCCTGTCAAATTGTCATGGTCAACCAAGAAATATGTCTCCAACATGCATTGAAAAAACATCACAAAGAACTTCATCTTTATATTTTCCTAAAGTAAAAGATATTAAAGTTTGAGAAGTTACCTTCATTGTTCCACTGTCATTGAGCCATTGAAGCTTGTAAGGTTTAGGATGGTGTTGGGTTTGAATTAGCAACCTTTTGATCAGCATTGTACTTACGACATTGGTGCAGCTTCCACTATCAATTATAAGACTATAAGGAGTCCCCTTGACTAAACACCTTGTGTGAAATAGGTTGTCTCTTTGATCATCAACATCATTCTCTGTAACTTGAGTTTTAAGAAGCCTTCGATTTTGAAGGCAGCAAGGTGTAACATGCTCTATTCATAAGGGTCTCCATTTCTTTATAATATTCTTCTAGAGGGGGAAGATACAGGGCCTCCATTTCTTTATAATATTCTTCTAGAGGGGGAAGATACATTGTATCTTCTTCATCTTCATCAATACATTGTATCTTCCTCATCTTCATCAATACATTGTGTCTTCCTCATCTTCATCAATACATTGTGTCTTCCTCATCTTCATCAATACATTGTATCTTCCTCATCTTCATCAATACATTGTATCTTCCTCATCTTCATCAATACATTGTATCTTCCTCATCTTTCCTCATCTTCATCAATACATGCTCTATTCATAAGGGGATCTTCAGGGGGTCTTCATTTCGTTATAATATTCTTCGGGGAATACATTGTATCTTCCTCATCTTCATCAATACATTGTATCTTCCTCATTTTTCCTCATCTTCAACAATACATGCTCTATTCATAAGGGGGTCTTCAGGGGGTCTTCATTCCTTTATAATATTCTTCAGGGAATACATTGTATCTTCCTCATCTTTCCTCATCTTCATCAATACATGCTCTATTCATAAGGGGGTCTTCAGGGGGTCTTCAGGGGGTCTTCATTTCTTTATAATATTCTTCGGGGAATACATTGTATCTTCCTCATCTTCATCAATACATTGTATCTTCCTCATCTTTCCTCATCTTCATCAATACATGCTCTATTCATAAGGGGGTCTTTAAGGGGTCTTCATTTCTTTATAATATTCTTCGGGGATTCATAAGGGGGTCTTCAGGGGGTCTTCATACATTGTATCTTTCTCATCTTTCCTCATCTTCATCAATACATGCTCTATTCATAAGGGGGTCTTCATTTCTTTATAATATTCTTCGAGATTCTATTCATAAGGGGGTATTTAGGGGGTCTTCATTTCTTTATAATATTCTTCGGGGATTCATAAGGGGGTCTTCAGGGGGTCTTCATACATTGTATCTTCCTCATTTTTCCTCATCTTCATCAATACATGCTCTATTCATAAGGGGGTCTTCATTTCTTTATAATATTCTTCGGGATTCATAAGGGGGTCTTCATCATAAGGGGGTCTTCATTTCTTTATAATATTCTTCGGGGATTCATAAGGGGGTCTTCATTTCTTTATAATATTCTTCGGGGAAGATCTTCATCAATACATGCTCTTCAGGGTCTCCATTTCTTTATAATATTCTTCGGGGATTCATAAGGGGGTCTTCATTTCTTTATAATATTCTTCGGGGAAGATCTTCATCAATACATGCTCTTCAGGGTCTCCATTTCTATTCTTCGGGGAATCTTCAGGGGGGGTTTCTTTATAATATTCTTCGGGGATTCATAAGGGGGTCTTCATTTCTTTATAATATTCTTCGGGGAAGATCTTCATCAATACATGCTCTTCAGGGTCTCCATTTCTATTCTTCGGGGAATCTTCAGGGGGGGTTTCTTTATAATATTCTTCGGGGATTCATAAGGGGGTCTTCATTTCTTTATAATATTCTTCGGGGAAGATCTTCATCAATACATGCTCTTCAGGGTCTCCATTTCTATTCTTCGGGGAATCTTCAGGGGGGAAGATCTTCATCAATACATGCTCTTTAGGGTCTCCATTTCTATTCTTCGGGGAATCTTCAGCTTCGGGGAAGATCTTCATCAATACATGCTCTTCAGGCTCTCCATTTCTTTATAATATTCTTCGGATTCTTCGGGGAAGATCTTCATCAATACATGCTCTTCAAGGTCTCCATTTCTTTATAATATTCTTCGGATTCTTCGGGGAAGATCTTCATCAATACATGCTCTTCAGGGTCTCCATTTCTTTATAATATTCTTCTAGAGGGGAAGATGATAAGAATCACGGTGTTTCAAATGGACCTATCACATGATCCAAGGCGAAGAAGATTCAACAAACATTAAAAATGTCAACAACAAGGTTTGAACCTACACAAGTGATGCCTAATAAATTTTAAGTTTATTTCTTTAGCCTCTCAAACATATCAACATTTATTGAAAGATTTTATTGTTTTCTTATTTTCATTTTGCAATGGTCAATTGGTCAAAATTGACTTCGTCATTTATGGAGATTAAAGGGGATCGAGATTGAATCCCGACCACAAACGTCTTTTGTCGGGAGACTATAAATACCCACAATATGTTATGTAAAAATCAGATTCGTGGATGAATGTAATTCATATCTTAAATTGAGACGTTTCCCTTAGAAATCCGAGCATCATATTTTCCATTTCTAAGTTTCAAGCAATTCTTGTGGTAGAATTGCACCCGAGCCATTCAATCAAGCCTTGATCAAGTTAGATTGTGGAGTGACTCAATTTAGAACAAGGTTTTCAAATCTTGCTTTTAGATCTTCGATCGTAAGAGGTAATCTAATTCTAGCCTTATCTCTTGGTTGATCCAAATTTCGTATAAGGAGGTGTTAATTACTTTTGATTCAAGGGTTCTTACTTCAACAAAAGTTTGGATCGTTGAGCTAAGGATTAGGGTTGGCTTTACCGAGTTCAAGAGTGAAAGAAAGAAGGAAGAAGACCCTTTACCTTGTTTACTGTTTGTGTTTGAATAGTTCAACCCGAGTTCAATGCCCTCCTTATCAGGGCCCCTTGTTCAAGACTTGGAGTCAGTACTTAAGGGAACTACCTCTCTTCTATCCCTAAAAGTGGGTAGGAGTGAATTCCATCTTACACCCCACGTCCCCAACTATTCATCCAGTCTTATCCCTGAAATGGGAGGCCTATTGAGTTAGCGAATTCGAGCCACCCTCACCCATGCAAATCTAAGGATAATTTTGAATAAACATGAGTTCATGGTTAGCTCAGGATTAAGATTGAGTTACCTAGGTTATCGAATGAAAAGAAAATCAGTCTCAACAGTAAACGACATTATAAAGTGAGAGTTATTTTCTTCATGGTCTGATCTTATGCAATACTCATTGCATAGGACGCCCCCACTCACATGTCTCCACATGTACAATTTAGTAATCACATTGTTTATGTCATATACAAAAGTGGGCCGCATCCCCCCAGGATAAGGTACTCAGCCTTTTCCCTGTACTATAGATCATTTTGACTATATATTTGAACTTGATCCACTCTTATGTCTCTACATATAGTTCAAGTAATCATACTATAGTTAGAGTGTTCTTAGTTTATTGGATTTAGATTAATAATCGTAAAATTCACTTTATTCAATAACAATCTTTACTTAATAAACATCAATAATAACTTTATTGAAAATAGAATATGTTTTTGTTTATAAACTATGTGTTTTAGGACATAAAACCCAACCGATACTTTAATTTATCCTTCAAGATATGGATAATTACAAAACTGCCATTCTGGGAAGAATCAAATTATCAACAATGACCACCTGCACAAAATCCATCGAATATCGACTCTTAGCCATTGGATCTCCTCATAAATTGGATATATTCTAGAACACTCATAGATCATCACATCCAATGGCTAGGGAATAGTTTGAAACAAGAATCGAGCAAGGTCAAGCTCCCAATCGTAGACAATAAGCGTTTAGATTTTGGGTCTCCTACTCACGGGTTTCTTCAAAATTTGAGAGAAATTCCCCACCATTTCCTTTCAAACCTGTTCTTATAGTTTCTAAACAAGATTACCCACAAGTTCTATGAAGGAATAGAGTGCTGAAAGTGCCTAGAAATCATTCCCTCAATCAGATCCGCCATTAAAGAACTTCAAGGAAAACTTAAATTCCAATCCGAGGATACACAAGAATTCATCGAGTAAGGGAAATCCCAATAAGTTTCTACACCTTCAAGGAATGTTTCCATAGAAGACCACGAAGAGAAATAACCTCAGGAACATGTCCAATTGAAGAAAATTTGTTTTGGGCTCAAATCGGGGGTAATCGAATTCTTATCTATAGTCCCTTTTCCTTCAAATTAAGGATTCCTTTAGCTTCAGAGGAAGAAGTTGAGTAACTTTGATGAAGGAATCGAGAAATGAAACGTCGTAGAACAAGACCCAAGAGATCGATTTTCTGGCATTTCGGCTAACTTACAAACTAAGGACGATTCTCCAAAATTGGGGACACATACTCAACTTCGTTCCTTCAAACCAATTCATGTTGCTTGAGAAAAGAACAAGAAAGAGGTTTCGTGAAGAAATCAAGCATTGAAAAAGTCAGCGAGAAATCATATTTTGGACGAACTTTGGAAGCGAATATCTTAGGACTATAATGTATGAAATCAATTCCTAGCTCTTCCTTGTAACACCATCTTTAAGTTTCATGAAGAAATCAAGAGAAAAACGATGTGATCGAAGCTGTGGAGGGCGAGTTTCAGATGGGGGGGCTATATGCCGGGCTCGTCTTCTCCCCATCTGGAGGAAGAAGATAACGACGTGGCTAGTGCAGTTGAACCGGCCATGTCGACCCAAAACTCGATATTCTCTCGGTCTTTCTCAATTTGGTAGTCATTGGATAAGGATAAGTAGGTAAACCAAGGAACGATGCAAAATGACCATAATGCCCCTAAGGATATCTACCTACAGTTCATGACCTAGATGACCTCCAAATACTATGAAACTCTGAAGTAGATCTTATTTTATGATGCTTGATGATGTGGTGAAGTTTGGAAACCATTGGAACTCGTTAAGTAGCAAAACCAAGAATTAGGGGTAAAATGACCAAAATGCCCCTAGGACTACTTATGATAATTCAAGGTCTATACGTGCTCCAAATGATTTGATACTTCTTATAAGGACTATTCTTAAGGACATGAAGATATGTTTGAGATTTCAAGTTGATTGGAGAAAGTTTGGATCCTAATCCAAGTTAGGACCCAAGAAACACCACAAGAATCAAGACTCTTCTAGAACCATCCCAAGAACTCCTAGGAATCTATGACCTTCTAGAACGACTCACGCTAAGATGGGTTCGGTTACAAATGAAAGTTACAGCTTACGCCTCAAGGAATTATGGACCTAAAAACATACAAGATTGAGAACCAAGAACAAAACCGCACAAGCTTTACTAGGTACCACTCAAGGACGAGGGACCTGTCCCCAAACTTAGAAACTCAACAATGCTAGCTAATACTCTAATCATATACAAAGTGACCCATAACCTCCCACCAAGCGATGCTTTATGAGGCCTAAGAATTTCTTTTCTAGGTGGAATGCCCTGCACCATGTTTCCTTTGCAAAATGTCATGTTTGGCTTCAAGTTTCGTTCACCTAGATGAGATGTTCTGTACCATGTTATGGGTACCCAAAAGATTTGCAGGATGCCATGTTCATGTATGCACCAACCACATGACCTTTATCGTCTATCATGGGGAGTAGTCTAAGGCCACAGAGAAATAAGAAGAGAGTAAGTTACCTTAACCAAGAATCAAGAACCTCCTAAGACCTCCCACGGTACAACATGCTTTTGACTTAGACTACGCTGCTTGGAACACATGAAGCCTTGAGCGTAGGTATTCATATTGTATTATAGGGCAAACCCTTGATGTAGATTAGACTACATTGTTTGGAACGTAAGATGCCTTGGATGTAAGTTTTCAAACTATGCCGCTGGGAACGCATGAAGCCTTGGGAAGAGGTTAAAAGACCGTATCAAAGGATAAGCCCTAAGATGTGGGTTAAGACTACGTCGCTTGGAACACATGAAGCCTTGGATATAGGTTAAGACTGTGTCGCTTGGAACACATGAAGCCTTGGACACAAGATTGTCAAGTGCATGGCTAGTGTTAGTAAATCCTAGGGGGAGTGTCTTGGAGAACGAATCGAGAACCAAGAAGTACCAAAAATAAGAGAAAGATCAAGGACTAGAACAAGAATCAAGATCCTAGTTCCAAGGACAAAAACTAAGAACCATGGTACTCGGGCACTTAAAGAATAACTAAGGTTTAAAAATCAAGAGACCAAGGTCCTCAGGATAGATCATGATAAGAACCCCAAGTAAAGAACAAGAAGTAGAGGACCTAAGTACTTATCATAGGAACAAGAACAAGACAAGAACAAAGAATGTGGTACCTTAGCATATCAAGGGTACGTATAAGAGCCTACAAGTATGCTACTTACTAAGTATTTGTACTCATTTCTTATTCTCCATTTTTTTTTTCAAGTAATAAGGAGCTAGTCGAGGTCGGGAGCACGTGCCATAGACTAATCTCACCCGTCATCCTCAACCCTTTTGTCTTAATGTTTTGTGTCCGTTCGTTATTTTGTGTTTTAAGTAGTATGTTGTGTTTTAAATACTTATGTATAAAGTTTATTTTGATACAACGTAAATATAATGTTTTAAATTCCTTTGTTTTATTTCAAAAAAAATTTACCCATCTTTTAGAGTCATCGAGTCAGCTCGGTCCTTACAGCTTTGCTCCCCTCTCTAATGATGTTGGATCTCATACTATCATTCAATCATACATTGATATTTCACTTACTTGTAAGTACTTTATCAAATCAATATCAATTAGTTCAACTACATATCAAGTATCATTCAAACACATGAACCCTCCTAGTTTAGGATAGTTCTATATGTTAATGGTTACTACTATGCTCAAATAATGAATTTTTAAGTCTAATTTATAAATATAAGTCAAACATAAACCTCAATTAACTTTATGCAAACCCTTTGCAATTTAAAATGCTTTAACACGTCAAATTCGTAAATTCAACCATATAACGATATAAATTAAATATCCATTCATAAACATGTTTAATCTATAAGCAATACTTAAATGGAGAAATCCAAATAGTTACCCCAATTCAAATATCAATTCATAAAAATAGTCCAATTGATCTGATTCAATTCAATCAACAACACTGGTTATTCAACCTCCATTTTCACAAATAGGAAATAGCTACGTTTGTTTAAAATAGGGCACAAGAGCTAGGCTTGTTTCACGTGACCTAGGTCACTATATTTTTAGTAGACCGAACATCCTAGGATCGTAAGCGACAATTAGTTACGTAGACCTTTGTGCTCCGAAAAATTGGATTAGCCTTAAAAAGCTAGTCCTGAGCGACGTAGAAATATGAGATGTGATTTAAATTGCCTAGATACCCTAAGACCCATTTAAGTCTCCACTATGCCTAAGAAAATTTAAGATAGCTTACAAGTCCATTAACAGGGTGAACAATGTCACTCAAGCTCGACCACCTCCTATTCCCTCTACACCTCAGTAGCACTATTCAACAACTTAGATCGAACCTAGTAGTAGTGCGCCAACCAACTCACTATTGTGACAATGCAAGCTGACTAATTCTGAGGAATTAAAATTTAGTTCACTCTAGAGATGAGATACATCGTCCACAGGGTGAATAATGTCACTCAAGCCCGACCACCTCCTATTCCCTCTACACCTCAGTAGAACTATTCAACAACTTAGATCGAACCTAGTAGTGCGCCAACCTACTCACTATTATGACAATGCAAGCTGACTAATTAAATTAAAATTTAGTTCACCCTAGAGATGAGATACACCATCCAGTAGATCCACATTGCAAAAATTAGTTCACAATAATATGAGTTGTCAAAAGTGGGATATGAAACCACACCCTCTTACGAGGACTAAAACATAAGTCTAGCATCTTAGACCACTCGACCATCATGACTACTTATTATGAGATCTCACGTTGGTTTGAGAGAAGAATGATTCATTTCTTATAATGGTGTGTAAACATCTCTATAGTAGATGCGTTTTAAAACTCTGCGGCTGTCGATGATATATAACTGACTAAAATAGATAATATTCCCTAGCTGTTAGAGAGAGGAACGAAACAATCCTTATAAGTGTGCAGAAACCTCTTCCTAATAGGTACGTTTTAAAACTGTGAGGCTAATGGAGATTCCACATCGATTGGAGAGGTGAAGAAACATTTCTTACAAGAGTCTGAAAACCTCTCCCTAGTAGATGCGGTTTAAACCCGTGAGGGAGACAGCAAGACGTAACGAATGAAAGGAGACAATATCAACTAATGGCGGTCTTGGATTGCAACAAATGATTGGTTGGAATAGCTTAGTTAGTTAGAGCATGTGGCTATTAACTACAAGGTTGAAGGGTTCAAACCTTCTTTCTAGCGATGAAAATGAAGCACCCCTTATTATAATTAATTAGGTGTTGGTGCTTTTGTTTGTGTGACGTGTTGATTTTATGGTATAAATGATATTAATTTAATTCATTGGCTCACTATTCGCACCCCTTATTATAATTATTAGGTGTTGGTGCTTTTGTTTGTGACGTGTTGATTTTATGGTATAAATGATATTAATTTAATTCAATGGCTCACTATTCGCACCTTATTAGGTGTTGGTACTTCTGTTTATGACGTGTTGATTAAAAATCAAGTTTTTACCACACTATATATGGTATAAATGATATTAATTTAATTCAATGGCTAACTATTCGATTTAGAAACTTTAAAAGTTAAAATCTACGCTCAAGCCCACAACGGTAGTAAATATTATCCACTTTGACTCGCATTTTGACACACAATAATATGAGATGTCAAAAGTGGGGTTTGAACCCACACGCTCAAACAAGGACCAAAACATGAGTTTGGCACCTTAAACCACTCAACTATGCTAACTACATATTGTGTGTTCCTGGATTGGTTTGAGAGTGAAATTTAACATTCTACATATGGAAACGCCTCTCTAGTAGATGAATTTTAAAACTGTGAGGTTGACGACGATCTCCCTAATAGGCGTGTTATAAAACTGTGAGGCTGATGACAATATCTAATGGGAAAAAATAGACAATGTCTGCTAGCAGGGCGCTTGGACTTTTACAAATGATATCAGAGCTAGTAACCAGGCGACGCATCGGTGAGGACGCTTGACCCTCAGAAAGGGTGAATTGTGAGATCCCACATCAATTGGAGAGGTGAAGAAACATTTCTTACAAGGACCTTCCTTAGTAGATGTGGTTTAAAACCATGAGGGTGACAGCGATACGTGACGAACGAAAGCTAGTGGTCTTGGATTGTAACAAATGATTGGTTGAAATACATGTGGTTGAAGTGTGTGGGTGTTAACTATATGATTGGAGGTTTCAAGCCCTCCTTTTAGGAATGGAAATGTGGGTGTTGGTGCTTCTCTCTAGTATTTATTTTCAATCAACTAATGATGCTTTCAACTTAAAAAGCCCCCAATGATTGTTAGATATTATCCAAAGTTTTGCCTTGCCTCCAAATAATATGTATGAGATGTCAGAAGTGGGATTTGAATCCACACCCCCTTACGAGGCCCAAAACTTAAGTCTAACGCCTTAGACCACTCAGCCATCTTAAATACTAATGGTGCATTCTCGAATTGGTTAGAGAAGGTTTTTTTAGCATTCCGTATATGTGTGTGTAAATGTCTCTATAGTAGACGCGTTTTAGAACTGTGAGGTTGACGACGATACGTAATTGATTAAAATAGATAATATCTACTAAATGTAGGAATGAGGAACAAAACAATCCTAATAAGGGTGCGAAAACCTCTCCATAATAGGCGCGTTTTAAAACAGTGAGGCTGATGGCAATACCTAATGGGAAAAAATAGACAATGTCTGCTAGCAGTGCGCTAGAACTTTTACAAATGATATCAGAGTTAATCACCAGGCGATGCGCCAGTGAGGATGCTAGGCCCTCATAAGGGGTGGATTGTGAGATCCCACATCGATTAGAGAGGTGAAAAAACATGTCTTACTAAGGCATAAAAACCTCTCCCTAGTAGATGTGGTTTAAAATCGTGAGGCTCACAGCGATACATAACGAACGAAAGCAAAGAATATCAACTACTGGTTGTCTTGGATTATAACAAATGATTGGTTGGAATAGCTTAGTTTGTTAGAGCGTGTGGCGAGGTTCAAGCCCTCCTTCTAGCGATGGGAACGAAGCATACGAAAATTTTCAATGAAGTTGGGCTTGTGACGTGGCCTATAAGAGAACTTCCAAATATTCTCAAAATTTGAAGTTTTAAAAATCATATTTTGGTACTTTTAAAACTCGAGTGAGATCAATTGATACCCACCATGGTTCGAAGTTCCATTTCTGAACTTTGAAAAGTTAAAATCTACGAAGTTATGATCCTTTTTTGATAAATAATGATGCTTTCGACCCAAGCCCTAAATGGTAGTAGATATTATCCACTTTGGCTCGCCTTTTGCCTCATAATAATATGAGTTGCCAAAAGTGGGATTTGAACAACCCACGCCCTATTACGAGGACTAGAACTTGAGTTTGGCGCCTTAGACCACTCGATCATCCAGACTGCTTATTGTGCAATCCCACATTTGTTTGAGAGGGAAATTTAGCATTTATTATATGAGTGTGTAAACGTCTCCCTAGTAGATGCAGTTTAAAATTGTGAGGCTGACAGCGATAGGCAACGAACGAAAGCAGACAAAATAAACTAGTGGTGGGCTTGGATTGTAACCATTGATTGGCTAGAATAGCTCAGTTAGTTAGAGCATGTGGCTATTAACCACAAGGTCGGAGGTCGTCAAGATATTCTCAAAATATGAAGTTTTAAAAAGCATGTTTTGGAGACCTCCCTAATATGTTGTGCAAAGTTGAGCTTCATGAAAGAGAGGCATTAAATACACTTTTAATGAACTCAGCTGAATTTATGGAACTAGTCCAATGATGAGTAATAATGATATTTCACATTACACAAACTCAGTTGAATTTATGGAACTAGTCCAAGAATGACTAATAAACACATTTCATTCATTGGTTTACTTAATTTTAATTTTAATTTTTGTTTGTCATATTTAAGCTAGTTTTTAATATAGAAGTTAAGTTATATTGTAACCCACCTAGATTACCATATTCCACCATTAATTAGCCATTTTAATATGGAGGTTATGGGTATTTCTTATTTAATAGCCAATTTAATTTTGGAGTTATGTGCCACATAGGTTAAGTGTCACATAGGTTAAGTGTCACATAGGTTAACTAACTCACTGAATTGATGGAACTAGTCCAGACTAATAAGCACATTTCATTCATTATATTATTTAATTTTAATTTAAATATTTGTTTGTCATATTTAAGCTAGTTTTTAATATAGGAGGTACGTTATATGGTAACCCACCTAGGTTACCCTCTTCCACCATTAATTAGCCATTTTAATAGGAAGGTTAGGGTATTTCTCATTTACTAGCCAATTTAATTTGAGAGTGATGTGTCATCTAGTTTAAGGTTGTAAATTCTCTTCTTTTCTTTGATTAGAGACCTTTCATTTTGGAATTAAAAATAAATTAAATTTCTATTTTTTTTTTAGCTTTGTGTTTAGAATTTGCATGGTAGTGTCATTCAAGTGGTATTAATCAAACCTCTTGTGGAGTAATTCGAATCACGAGTTTAGAAACAAGTTTTCTTTACTTTTGATCTTGATCATCAAGGTAATCTGTTCCATACTTTTCCTTGGGTTGATTCCATATCATTTGGTATCAGAGCTTTAGGCTCAAGATCGGATATATGTTTTCTTGCGTTTAACTCTTTTGATTCTCATCTATAATATATATATATTTTCAGTTTGGGTAATATGTTCACATTCTATCTAAAAAATATATAGCATAAAATATAAAAAAATAAAAACATTATTTCTATGCTTTAATTCATGTTGACATATTTTATAAAGTGTTAGATCTGTATCGTATCAACACTTTGTTCTCTTTAAGATCTTCTAATTCAATTGTCTTGTTGGTAAATTGATTGGATTTTTGCCAATGAGTTACCAAAGAAAAAAAAAAGAAAGAAATCTTATTCGTTCTTTTTTTTTCCCTCTTGATTATTATATGTAACTCTGTTATGTTACTATGTCTAAATTAGTCCTTATTCATTTTCTATCTTTAATTCGTTTTATTCGGATTGCTCCTATAATACCCTTGTTTATGTGTTGAGTTTGTTGTCTATTCACTTTGAATTGCACTTAGCTCTATAACATAGCTTATCTCACATCCCAATTTTTCTTGGAGTGTGATTTGTGTGTGCTCAATTGTGAGGGTGAGTTTGTAAGGGAGTAATACATTGATCCGAGTGTTGAGTGCTAAACACGAGTGAACTATATTTACGAGTGAACACACCTGAAGGAGCGCTTGTGAGGTCCTTTTTTTTTTCTTTTAACTTTCTTTTGTAGCATGGAAAATCCAGACGAAAATTCTAACATTACTGATGCACGATTGAGAGAAGCACAACAAAGAACCATGGAAAGACTAATTCGAGGAATAGAAGAGTTGACTGAGCGAATAGGCAAATTGGAGATTCAAAATCAAGCTCGAGAGAGGATTCCACTACCTGCCCAATCTACTGATCAATATGAGGAAGACAATTCTTTTCAACACGAGGATAATCCACATGCGGTTGGTCATGGCTTGATGCAAGGGAGAGGCTGTGTAAAAAGGTATCATAATTTACCACAACGAGTTCCATATGACGATAGAATTGATCGTAACGTGGAGAGCATCAAATTAAAACTTTCCAAGTTTTATGGCAAAATAGATCTAGAAGAGTACATTGAATAGGAGAGAACGGTGGAGTTGGTGTTCAACTGTCATAATTTTAGTGATGAAAAGAAGGTACTGTTACGCATTGCTTAATTCAAGCAATATGCTCAAAGGTGAGATAAATTGATGACAAGTAGGAGAAGAAATCTTGAAGTACCAATTGATTCATGATATGAGTTCAAAGAGTCCATGCGGAAGCATTTTGTTCCACGAGACATGGCACATAATCTTCAAGCATTGAAACAAGGACGCAAATCTGTGGAGGATTATTACAAGAAGATGGATACATTGATGGATCGACTTGACCTCGATGAGGACATGGAGACTCTCATGGCTCAATTTCTTAATGAGTTAAACACAGAGATTGCAGACAAGACTGATTTATAGCCTTATTCTGATATCGAGGAGTTGTTGCACATTACAATTAAGATGGAGAGGCAAATCCAACGAACGTCTCAATGGAATTCTTCTAAAACTTATTCCAATTCTATTTCTAAATCTTAAAAGGATAGTAAGAACAATGATTATAAGCATAGAAATCAAGAGATTAATGAGAAGCCTCAAGCTAAATTTGAGAAAGGTGAGAGTTCGGAAAGTAAAAGTAGAAAAGTCTAATGTTCGAAATAGGGATTTAAAGTGTTGGAGATGTCAAGGGGTAGACAATATATAGAGATTGTCAAAATGCAAGAATTATGACCATCAAGGAGGGAGAAATTGTTACAGATGACGATGACGAGGCACATGATGTCATAAATGAGGAAAATGATGGGAGTGAGGAGTTTAGTGAAGAGGACCCTACATATATATCTATGGTTACTCGACGAGCTCTAAACACCCAAATTAAGGAGGACGGCCTAGACCAACGAGAGAACTTATTTCAAACTCGGTGTCTTGTTCAATCAATATCTTATAGTGCTGTCATTAATAGCGGTAGTTGCACCAATGTTGTGAGATCCATTCTGGTCAAAAGTCTAATTTAAAGACTCATCCACTCCCAAGACCCTACAAGCTTCAATGGTTGAGTGATCGTGGGGAAGTACGTGTAACTCAACAAGCTCTTGTTTCTTTTACTATTAGAAAATATGTTGATGATGTTCTATGTGATGTTGTATCCATGCATGTTGAATTTACTACTGGGGAGGCCTTGGCAATTTGAGCATCGGCTAATGTATGATGGGTATGCAAATCGATATTCTTTTACTCACAATGGTCTAAAAACTATTTTTGTTCCATTGTCTCCAAAAGATGTATTTATTGATCATTGCAAACTTGAAAAGAAAAGGCAAGAGGCTGATTCAAAAGCAGAGATTTAAAAAGAATCAAGTGAAAAAAGAGCTGGAGTGAAAAACAAGAGTAGCACCCAGCCTAGAGAAAAAAAAAAAAAAAAAAAAGTTAATTCTGTAAGCTTGTATGTTAGATCAAGTGAGGCTAGGAATGTTTTGCTCTCTAACCGGACAATTCTTGTACTTATGTGCTAGGAGTCTTGTTACTTTACTAACACGCTGAATCCTTCTTTGCCTAGTGATTTTGTTGTGCTTTTGCAAGAGTTTGAAGATTTCTTTTCTAAGGAGATGCCTCGTAGTTTTCCACCACTTAGAGGGATTGAACACAAGATTGACTTCATTCTTAGCGTGCCCATTCCAAACCGACCAATAGGACTAATCCAAAGGAGGCCGAAGAGATACAGAGGCAAGTAAGTGAACTCCTTGCTAAAGGGTATGTACGTGAATGTTTGAGTCCTTGTTCTATTCCAGTTATTCTTGTAGCTAAGAAAGATGGTTCTTGGCGTATGTGTGTTGATTGTAGGGTTATAAACAAGATAACTATAAAGTATAGGCATCCAATTCCTAGATTATATGATATGCTTGATCAGTTGCATGGATGTTGTCTTTTTACTAAGATTAATTTAAAATCGAGTTATCATCAAATTTGCATACATATTGAGGATGAGTAGAAAACAGCTTTTAAAACCAAGTATGGTCTTTATTAGTGGTTGGTTATGACTTTTGGATTAACTAATGCACCTAGTACATTCATGAGACTAATGAACCATCTCTTACGAGCATACTTAGGTAAGTTTGTAGTTGTTTATTTTGATGACAACCTTGTTTAGTCTAAATCTTTAGATGATCATATTACCCATGTACGCAATGTTTTGACTACTTTAAGAAACGAATGTTTGTATGTAAATTTAAAGAAATGTAGCTTTTGCATGAAAAAAGTTAACTTTCTTGGGTTTGTAGTTTCATCTAATGGTGTTGAGATTGATGAGGAAAAAGTGAAGGCTATAAAAGATTGGCCTACACCTCAAAGTGTAAGTGAGGTAAGAAGTTTTCATGGTCTTGCAAGTTTCTACCGTAGGTTCATTAAGAATTTTAGTACAATTGCTTCATCCTTGAATGAATTTGTTAAGAAAAATGTATCCTTTATAGATGAAAAAGATCAAGAACTTGCTTTTAACACTTTGAAAGAAAAATTGAGTTCTACTCCTTTGTTTGCATTACTTAATTTTGAGTTAACTTTTGAAATTAAATTTTGAGTAGGGATATGTGCTGTATTAATGCAAAATAAAAAACCTTTAATGTTCTTTAATGAGAAGTTGACTGGTGCATTTTTGAGGTATCCAACTTATGACAAAGAGCTTTATGCTTTTGTTCGTGCAATGCAAACATGGCAACATTATCTTTGGCCTAAGGTGTTCGTTATTCATACAGATCATGAAAGTTTAAAACATTTGAGAGCACAAAACAAACTCAATATATGACATGCTAAGTGGTTGGAATTTATTGAAACATTCCCTTACGTCATCAAATATAAACAAGGTGAGGAGAATATTGTTGCAGACGCTTTATCATGAAGGTATGTCCTCCTCAATACTTTGAATGCTAAGTTGTTGGGTTTTGAACACATAAAGGAGTTGTATCAACATGACATGTTCTTTGCTCCTTTTATTGAATCTTGTGAAAAATGACTCATTGTGGATAATTACTTTTTGTTAGATGAATTTTTGTTCCGGAAAGGCAAACTTTGCATACCATCTTGTTCCATACGTGAGCTACTTGTGAGGGAAGCTCATGGAGGTGGTTTAATGGCACACCATGGAGTTTCTAAAACTTATGATATGCTCTCTGAACTTTTTTTTTTTTTTGGCCTAAAATGAGTCATGATGTTAATCAAGTTTGTGCTCGTTGCATAGCATGGAAAGAAGCTAAGTCTAGGCTTCAACCACATGGTGATACTCCCCATTACCTATTACCGGTTCCTAATAATCCTTGGATTGATATATCAATGAATTTTGTTTTAGGTTTACCTAGCACTAGGAAAGGATATGATAGCATCTTTGTGTGGTTGATCGATTTAGTAAAATGGCTCATTTTATTCCTTGTCCCAAAATTGATGATGCAAAACATAGTGCTAACTTGTTCTTTAGGGAAGTTGTACGATTGTATGGCATTCCTAAAAGCATTGTTAGTGATCGTGATGTAAAATTTTTAAGCCATTTTTGGAGTGTTTTATGGGGTAAGTTAGGAACTAAGCTAGTATATTCAATTACTTGTCATCCTCAAACGCATGGACAAACTGAAGTTGTTAACAGAACCATGCTACTCTGGTTAGGGCTATTATTGATAAGAATCTTAAGACTTGGGAGAATTGTTTACCATTTATAGAATTTGCATATAATATGGTTGTTCATAGCACTACTAAATGCACACCTTTTGAAATTGTTTATGGCTTTAATTCCTTAACCCCCATTGACTGGTTACCTATGCCGTCAAAAGAGTTTGTGAATTTCGATGCAAATGTCAAGGTTGAGTTTGTTCATAAACTGCAGAAGCAAGTAAAAGAACAAATTGAGAAGCAAAATTCCAAGGTTGCCACCCGAATCATTAAAGGATGTAAGATTGTCATCTTCAAGCCAAGAGATTGGGCTTGGGTGCATTTCAAGAAAGAAAGATTTTCTAGGAGTAGAAAATCTATGTTTTTACCATGAGGAGATGGACCTTTTCAATTTCTTGAGCGTATCAACAACAATGTTTATAAAATTGATTTACCAGGTAAGTATGGTGTTAGTGCAACTTTTAAGGTTGTTGATTTGAGTCTTTTTGATGTAAATGATGACTAGGATTTGAGGACGAATCCTTCTCAAGACGGGGAGAATGATACGAACCACGACCAAGAAATTTCCATACCTTAAGTTCCAATTACAAGACGAGAGCAAGCTACAACAAGCCTTGTACACTTATATTCAAGCGATGGTGAGCTCATCAAAGAAAATTCTGGAAGACGTTGGAGACCTCCCTTATATGTTGTACAAAGTTGAGCTTCAAAAAAGAGATGCACTAAATGCACTTTAAGTTGCATTTAATGAACTCAACTGTATTTATGGAACTAATAATTCAGGAACTAATAAGCACATTTAATTCATATATTGTAACCCACCAATTTAATAGGGAGGTTATGGGTATTTCTCATATGAGTATTTCTCATTTAGTTGGGTATTTCTCATCTACTTGCCAATTTAATTTAGTGATTCGAATTACAAGTTTAGAAAC
The DNA here is from genome assembly GCF_002738345.1 of Cucurbita maxima. Lineage (NCBI taxonomy): Eukaryota > Viridiplantae > Streptophyta > Magnoliopsida > Cucurbitales > Cucurbitaceae > Cucurbita > Cucurbita maxima. Next base: position 42,929 of record NW_019272117.1, on the reverse strand, counting down.
GAGGTTCCATACTTTTCCTTCGGAAGATTTCTTATTATCATTTGATAAACTAATTATGCTTTTGACCTAAAACGATAGTAGATATTATCCATCTTGGCTCGCCTCTGACCTCACCCACGCCCTCTTATGAGGACCAAAACCTGAGTTTGATGCCTTAGACCACTCAGCCATACTAACTACTTATTGTGTAATCCCGCATTGGTTTGAGAGGGTATGAAGCATTCCTTATATGGATGTGTAAACTGTGAGACTGATGTCAATACCTAATGGGCCAAAATGGACAATGTCTACTAGTAGTGCGCTTGGACTATTACAAATGATATCAGAACTAGTCACTAGGTGATGTGCCAGTGAGGACGCTTGGTTCTCAGAAGGGTTGGATAAGTAGATCACACGTCGATTGGAGAGGTGAAGAAACATTTCTTACAAGGGTCTAAAAACCTCTTCTTAGTAGATGCGGTTTAAAACCGTGAGGTTGACAGCGATATGTAACGAACGAAACCATTCAATATCAACTAGTGGTGGACTTGGATTGTAATAAATGATTGGCTGGAATAGCTCAGTTGGTTAGAGCGTGTGGCTGTTAACCACAAGGTCGAAGGTCGTCAAGCCCTTTTTCTAGCGATAGGAATGAAGCAGGGAGAGGAAGGAAGAAGCTTGAGCTGGTCAGCTATAGTGATAGTGACATGGCCAGTGACGTTGATGATCATAAGAGCACCAATGGGATGATTTATTTCCTCTCAGGCGGCATGATCTGCTGACAGTCAACTAAACAGAAGGTAGTTTCTTTGTCTTCTGCTGAAGCAGAGTACATTGCCGCTTCGACAGCGACCACATAAGGGGTCTGGCTTACGCAGCTGGTGGAGGAGCTGATCAGAAGAGAAGGCGATCCACCAATACTGTACGTGGACAACAAGGCTACAATCTCCCTGATCAAAAACCCAGTTTTGCATGACCGGAGCAAGCACATAGAGATCAGATTTCAGTACATCAGGGAGGTTTTGCATGACCGGAGCAAGCACATAGAGATCAGATTTCAGTACATCAGGGAGTGTGCAAGTTAGGGGCTTATCAAGATTGACATCTGAACAAAGAAACAACTTGGAGACATCCTCACCAAGTCTCTAAACCGTGTGAAATTTAAGAAACTACGCTAAAAGATCGAAGTTCAAAGTTCAAACAATAAGGTAGATATACCATAGGTTTTAGTAGGAAATTGTTAGATAGCCTGTGCAAAGAACTTTCCCACATCTAGTGGAGTACCAAAAACTAAGTTTGCCAATTTGGCCATTTTTAGAGGGTAGAGTGGAGCATATTCACTTGGCCACTTCTGCCTTTTTTAGTCTATATTTGTTATTTAAATATTTCAATCAAATAAGAAACAAATGTAATGGTTTTTAGCAACAAGAAAATACAAGGTTTTTGTTCTCTCGAGCTTTCTATTATTTTCTTCCTGTTCTCACCGGCGGCGAGTTGCTCAGTCAAAAGATAGCTTATGTTACCAATGATGACATGTGTGGATTTGTTGGTGGTTCTTTGGGGCCACTTTCTAGGTCTATTGTGTCCCCCTCTTCTTCCAGAGGAATGAACTCTGTAACAGTTCGCTTGTTATCGCCAATGCTGCACCAATCCCACTTCTTCTCTTCTTATATTACGACATCTCTACTTCCATAAATTTTCTCATGTTGCGGATCATATATCTCGTGTGCCTTGGTTCCATCCTCTATGCCAAAGTACACCATCTTTTGGCTTTTGTTATCAAGCTTTTTTATATATGGTTTTGCAGTCTTAACATATGTTGTACAACCAAAGAATCTTAGGTACTCAAAGTGAGGTGTCTTGTCGAACCATGCTTCGGAGGGAATGTAAGTGTCCAGTGCCTTTGTCGGTAAACGATTTAGAAGATAAACCGCATGTTGCCTCGCCCCAGAAAATCGTCAGGACTTGCATGCTCTTAAGTAAGCTTCTTGTAGTGTTTATTATGATGCAATTTTTTTGGTAGACTACACCGTCTTGTTGTAGAGTGTATAGAGCAGTGAGTTGACATTTGATACCTTCCTCCTTGCAAAATTTTGAGAAGTTATGGGATAAGAACTTGTCATCTCGGTTAGTGCACAAGGTTCTCAACTTGTGATCATACCCATTTTCAACGAATCTTTTGAATTTCTTGAACATAGATTTTTCTTTTTCTTTGAGCATGTACACCCACATCCTTTTTCTTTGAACATAGATTCTCCTTCTCTTCATTGAGCATCAACAGGTTAGGCACCTTCTCGACTAACATCAGTGCGGGCTCTTAATCTTGGTGAGTGTGAGGTTTCCCTCCACATCACGCTTCTTCTTGCGACACTCTACTGCATAGTGCCCATATTTTCCACAAGAGTAACACTTGATCATACAGTTGTCCTTCTAAGGGTTGGAATTATCGTGGGTTTGTGAGTTATTGTCATGGCCTCCTCTGCCACCACGTCTGCATCCATGTCTACGACCACGCCCATGACCATTGTTTTTCTTGTTATGGCTACCACATCCCCTCGTACTAGAAAAAGAAGATCAACCACATCATTCCTTTCATCTGTGCAAGCCACTCCACATATGTGAGTAAGAGGTGTTTCTTCTCCTTTTTGTCTTCATAACCAAAAATTGTCTCCTCATGGACCTTAAGACGAACAAAAACCTCCTCAACTAACATGTTCTTAAGGTAACCGAACTGCGCGATGGAGGTAACAATTTGCATGAATCTTAGGGGAATAGCTCGAAGGAACTTCTTGACTACAGAGATCGATCGATAAGATAAGGAACTTCTTGGAGGTAATAAATTCTATCCCTATAAGATGAGATGTTTTCTATCTATAAAAAAATAGAAGATAGATTGTATGTCAAATAGCGACTCTATGTACCAAATATTAACATATTGATACACATTCAATTTTTATTCAATTTTTGTTCGAACAACGTGAAAAAAAAAATTGAGGCAAGAACGATACTCTTATTTGTTGTATTCAGTTCATAATATTTATTTAGGTTAGACTAAAAAACTATTTTTTATATTCAAAACCCATTAGAAGGAAGGGACCATAGAAATCCTATAGAAATGTTAGTCTTGAAGGCCCTAAAAATGTTATGAGGTGTTTTTGTGTAACAACTTGATAGCACGGGATATAACATGCACCTAGGGCACGTCCCTAGCACAAGAAACTCTTTTGATACAAATATGTATATTATACATTAACAATGTTTACTATTAAAGTTTAACTGTTAAGCCACAAGTTCCTATAGTTCGTATAGTTTCTAAACAAGATTACCCACAAGTTCTATGAAGGAATAGAGTGCTGAAAATGCCTAGAAACTATTCCCCCAATCCAATCCTCCATTAAAGAGCTTCAAGGAAAACTTAAAATTCCAATCTAAGGAAAACTTAAAATTCCAATCTAAGGATACACAAGAATTCATCGAGCAAGGACGATCCCAATAAGTTTCTACACCTTCAAGGAATGTTTCCATAGAAGACCACGAAGAGAAATAACCTTAGGAACATGTCCAATTGAAGAAAATTTGTTTTGAGCTCAAATCGAGGGTAAGTTTCGAATTCCTATCTATAGTCCCTTTTTCTTCAAATTAAGGATTCCTTTAGCTTCAGAGGAAGAAGTTGAGTAACTTTGATGAAGGAATCGAGAGTTGAAACGTCGTAGAACAATTACCCAAGAGATTGATTTTTTTGCATTTCAGCTAACTAGCGGACTGAGGACGATTCTCCTAAATTGGGGGCACACACTCAACTTCGTTCCTCCAAACCATTTCATGTTACTTAAGGAAAGAATAAGGAAAAGGTTTCGTGAAGAAATCAAGCCTTGAAAACCCCTAGAATCGGATACCCAATAAGAAATTCTTTATTTTTGCTTCAGCGAAAAATCATATTTTGGACGGACTTTGGAAGTGAATATCTTAGGCTACAATACATGAGAATATATGAACTCAATTCCTAGCTCTTCCTTGTAAACCATCTTTATGAGAAATCGAGGGAAAAAACGACGTGATCAGAACTGTGGAGGGCGAGTTTCAGACGGGGGCGCTATATGTCGCGTGTGTCTTCTTCCCGTCTGGGGGGAAGAAGACAATGACATGGCTGGTTCAGGCTGGTTCTCACAAAAATCTTTATGGTTCTAGAAACTAGACACAATAAGGAGTTTGTGTAAGGAAATTTGAGGTAATTCGGATACCGGAAGCTCAAGAACGGAGGTCCCGAACGTCGACGATGAAGTAAGTAGCCACCTTAGACTTTTTGTTAAGAAATACTTGTAGGAATGACTTGGATTTCCATATGAACCCTAAACCAAGTATGAATTAAGAATGTATGAAAGAAAGCTCAAAGAACTATGAGTTAAGGCCCTAAACTGATCAAATTCCTTGAGAATTAGGTAACAATAAATAACTCACTAAATGAACTCCGCTGCCTATGAAACTTGAATCCTTAGAATATTATAGAATGTTGAGGTTATATATGAAATTTGGTAGTCATTGGATAAGGATAAGTAGGTAAACCAAGAAACGTTACAAAATGACCATAATGCCCCTAAGCTTATCTACCTATGGTTCATGACCTAGATGACCTCCAAATACTATATAACTTTGAAGTGGATCTTATTTTATGATGCTTGATGTTATGGTGAAGTTTTAAAACCATTGGAATTTGTTGAGTAGCAAAACCAAGAATTAGGGGTAAAATGACTAAAATGCCCCTAGGACTACTTATGATAATTCAAGGTCTATACGTGCTCCAAATGATTTGATACTTCTTATAAGGACTATTCTTAAGGACATGAAGATATGTTTGAGATTTGAAGTTGATTGGAGAAAGTTTGGATCCTAAACCAAGTCAGGACCCGAGAAACACCACAAGAATCAAGACTCGTCTAGAACCCTCCCAAGAACTCCTAGGAATCTATGACCTTCTAGAACGACTCACGCTAAGATGGGTTCATATGGTTACAAATGAAAGTTACAACTTAGGCCTCAATGAATTATGGACCTTAAAAACTTACAAGATTCAGAACCAAGAACAACACCTCACAAGCTTTACTAGGCACCACTTAAGGACGAGGGACCAAGGTCCCCAAACTCAGAAACTCAAGAATGCTAGATAATACTCTAATTATTTACATAGTGACCCGTGACCTCCACTAAGCAGTGCTTTCTGAGGCCTAAGAATTCCTCTTCTAGGTGGGATGCCCTGCACCATGTTTCCTTTGCAGGATGTCATGTTTGGCCTCAAGTTTCGTTCACCTAGATGAGATGTCCTGTACCATGCTATGGGTACCCAAAAGATTTGCAGGATGCCATGTTCATGTATGCACCAACCATGTGAGCTTTATGGTCTATCATGGGAAATAGTCTAGGGCCACGGAGGAACAAGAAGAGAGTAAGTTACCTTAACTAAGAATCAAGAACCTCCTAAGACCTCCCACGGTACAACATGCTCATGACTTTGACTATGCTGCTTGGAACGCATGAAGCCTTGATCGTACGTATTCAAACTATGATAAAGCAAGCCCTTGATGTAGGATTAGACTACATCGCTTGGAACGTAAGATGCCTTGGATGTAGGTCTTCAAACTATGTCGCTTGGAACGCAGGAAGCCTTGGGCATACGTTAGAAGACTGTATCAAAGGGCAAGGCCTAAGATGCGGGTTAAGACTATGTCACTTGGAACACATGAAGCCTTGGACGTAGGTTAAGGTTGTGTCGCTTGGAACACATGAAGCCTTGGACACAGGATGGTCAAGTGCATGGCTAGTGCCGTAAATCTTAGGGGGAGTGTATTGGAGAACGAATCAAGAACCAAGAAAGTACCAAGAATAAGAGAAAGATCAAGGACTAGAACATGAATCAAGATCCTAGTTCCAAGGACAAAAACTAAGAACCATGGTACTCAGGCACTTAAAGAATAACTAAGGTTTAAAAATCAAGAGACCAAGGTCCTCAGGATAGATCATGATAAGAACCCCAAGTAAAGAACAAGAAGTAGAGGGCATAAGTACTTACCACAAGAACAAAAACAAGAACAAGAAGAAGAACAAGACAAGAATAAAGAATGTGGTACCCTAGCATATCAAGGACACGATTAAGAGACTACAAGTAGACTACTTACTAAGTCTTTGTACTCATTCCTTATTCTCCATTTTTTTTCGGGTAATAAGGAGCTAATTGAGGTCGGGAGCAAGTGTCATAGACTAATCTCACCCGTCATCCTCAACCCTTTTGTCTTAAAATGTTTTGTGTCCGTTCCTTATTTTGTGTTTTAAGTAGTAGGTTGTGTTTTAAATACTTATGTATAAACTTTATTTTGATACAACGTAAATATAATGTTTTAAATTCCTTTGTTTTATTTCATGAAAAAAATTACCCATCTTTTAGAGTTATCGAGTCAACTCGGTCCTTACAGCTTTGTTCCCCTCTTTAACGATTTGAGATCTCATGCTATCATTCAATCCTACATTGATATTTCACTTATTTAAAGCAGTAATGTAATTTATCAAATCAATATCAATTAGTTCAACTATATATCAAGTATCATTCAACCACATGAGGAGTTTAGGATAGTTCTATATGCTAATAGTTACTACATGCTTAAATAAATAAATTTTCAAGTCTAATTTTTAAATATAACTCAAACATAAACTTCAATTAAATTTATATAAACCCTTGTTTAACACGTTAAATTCGTCCATTCAACCATATAACATATATAAATTAAAGTTTGATTCAAGCTATTTTCCTCTTAAATTTTCCAAAATCTTCCAATTAGTTTCTAATAGTTGCATTTAACTTAAAAAAAAAATGGTAAAACAAAGATGTCAAAGTGAATTACAAGAGATAAAAATAGTCCAACTGGTCCAATTCAATTCAACCAACAACCATGGTTGTTCAACCTCCATTTTCACAAATGGATGTTGGAGGTGTCATTTTCCTTCGATTTTAATTTTTCATATCATCAAGCTTGATTCTATCCGTGGTTGATACCTTCACCAAAAGTATAGTACAACCATTTTAGAAGATAAAAATAATCTAAAATCATTTTTGTAAGACTAAAACCCTAACCATAATTAATTTTTCTAATTTTTTTTAAGTGACATTTTATTGAGAGTGTTACAGGTGGAATTTCAAAATGAGATGGAAAGGAAAAAAATATTTTGCAAATTCCTAAGAACTCAAAAGAACACTATAAAAGAAATTAGTCAAAAATAAAAAATACTATTGAAAATTTTAATTCACATTCTTTCACTTTTTAATCTTTATGATCGTATCAAAAATCCATTTTAAATAATTTTTTTTAGATAACCCAAATAGTAGCAATCTAATAGGGCACAAGAGGTAGGCTTTCGACCCAAGACCACAAACAGTAGTAGATTATGTCAGAAGTGAGATTTGAACCCATACCCTCTCACGAGGACTATAATGGTGTGTTCCCGGATTGATTTGAGAGGGGAGTTTAACATTCCGTATATGGGTGTGTAAATGTCTCTATAGTAGACGCGTTTCAAAACTATGAAGTTGACGACGAAATGTAATAGATTAAAATAGATAATATCTACTAACTGTTGGAGAGAGGAATGAAACAATCATAATAAGCGGCAAAAACCTCTCTAATAGGCGCGTTTTAAAACTATGAGGCTAATGGCAATACCTAATGGAAAAAATGGACAATGTCTACTAGTAGTGCGCTTGTAATTTTACGAATGATATGAGAGCTAGTCACCAAGCGATGCGCCAATGAGAACGCTTGGCACTCAAAAGGGGTGGATTGTGAGATCTCACATCGATTGGAGAGGTGAAGAAATATTTCTTACAAGGGTCTGAAAACCTATCCTTAATAGATGCAGTTTAAAACCATGAGGGTGACAACGATACGTAACGAACGAAAGCAGACAATATCAACTAATGGTGGTCTTGGATTGTAACAAATGATTCACTTGAATCGCTCAATTGGTTAGAACGTGTGGCTGTTAACCACAAGGTCGGAGGTCATCAAGCCCTTCTTCTAGTGATGGAAATGAAGCATAACTTATAACGATATTTGTTCTTCTCCCTTGTAGAATTTTTCAATCAACTTCGTTTTGCGACGTGGCGTGTAAGAGAACTAATTGGAACTTTGATATATTCTCAAAATGTATTCCTTATAAGGGTGTATAAACAAAATACTGATTCTCATATTTATGCAAATATTTTACATTTCCATTTATCACAAAATCATTTGATGAAAGATTTAGAATAGTTGACCGGCCATGTGTGGGTCACGAGCAACAATGTTTCAACACAAGGGGGAATAGATCGACATGAAAGGACCCAATGTAGTAAAGTCTTGTTCTCAAACCTTCCTCTGCGTCAACGGTGTAAATCCCATGCATTTTTTTAGATCTCATATCGAATAACGTACGTTTTAAACTAGAAAATAAAATTTCAAGAATTAAGCATGTGTTAATGTGATGTTAATTTAAGATTAGAAATTGACTATGGAGTACGATCTACATGCTATAGGAATTTAGATCTTTGGATTAGAACTTTAATATCAAAATTATGACACGTCTACTCTAATAGTTGACTATACTTTCAATCTTGGAGTTAAAAGGAATATCGAGAAAAATAGGTCAAAAAACTAGAAGCAAATGCAAAAAACAAAGGAAAGCGTTGAAATAGCCGAAATTCAAGCTTAAAACTAAACCTCAGCCTCGGAAATTAGCAGAACCCAAACAATATGTTCATATCTGAAGCTAGGTTCGAAAATCCAAACTCACTAGTATTTTAGCCCTTAGACATGCCCGCAACCCAGTTGACCCAAGCCCAACTTCCACGACCCATCGTCTTCTTAGCCCAATACGTGTCAGCACATGCCCAAACTTCAATCTAGCCTTGCGTAGCATCACCTCAATCCACGTCGTGCATCTACCCGCCCGTCACCCTAATAACATTTTATGTAAAGATCTATAAAAAAAAGTAGAAACAAAGGGATCCCAACATTTCTCTTCACTCACTACCAAGAGTGTGGAGCATTGATACAATTAAAATCTACGGGAGATCATCCACATGTGACTTCATTGGTGGTCTAAAATTTTGAAAAGAAAGCACTTTAAAGCTCAAAACATATTCGTGTATACAATCACAGTGATAAGTTTTTTAACATCAACAAAATGAAGAAGGGAATGACTTAAACAATATGCAAAATATGCAACTGAAGTCTAATATTCCAACCCAATTTCCATTCGTTAAGGTATCTCTCCAATGAAATGGCAGAAATAAAGGATTGAAATGACTTAACAAGACATTTAAGACCAGTGAATAGAAGTGTTGAAGGGTAGTGTAACAAGACATTTAAGACTAGGGAATAGAAGTGTTGAAAGGTAGGGTAAGGCTTCTAATTTTTTTACGCTAATTAGTGACGTCATCCCATGCATGTTTTAATCATGGATGCGAAAATTCATAATAAATACTTTTAAAATAAAGTCATAGAATTACCTATTCAATTCAAAACAAAAATTAAAATAACATTGTTTTTTAATATAAAACAAATTGCATTAAAAACACCTAATATCTACTAATTAAACTCAATACTACTGCTCTATCATTATCTATCCTGACTTGTCGTGGTTCATATCAACTTCCATGGCTTTTCCAGCATTTACCATTATCCATGCATGGGAGCTTTAACTTTAACTTTATCTAAAAAGTATAAGGTAACACGTGGCTTGAGTATTTTAAGAAATACTCAGTAAGTCACCCTACTCTTTGGATTAGTAATGCAATCACACACAAAATATGAACGAGACCTATCATTTAAAAAACGTAACATGACCTTTGGTACTTTTTAGTTCCGGGAAGAGTTCGATGCATGGTGCTTCTACACACACGGCCCATGTACGCACACATGGACCCACCAAACGTGCTTGTATACGTATTCCCTGGGCTGACTTGATCGGACACAACATATTACACGTCAACGAACGCATTAGAAAAGAAAAGGCCCACGTGATATCATGACAACTATAAGTATCGAAGATATGCATCTGTACTAGTATAACATAATAGGGAGGTATCCCGATGCACATGACATACATACAAGCATGAGGTCCCATGCTTTTCATTCATAACATAACATAACATTTATTTCATTTCATTTCTCCTTTCGTTCATAACATATTCATATATGCATCATGTATACATGAAAAACTTCACGTAATCCATCACATAACTTTACATGGTAAGACATAACATTTCACACATGGTATTTCATTTCATTCATAATATAGTGTAATGGACATCACATGCATACATGATATGCATCAATGACAATACAAAGAACATATAAGCATCACATAATTAAAATGGTACATGCAAGAGCCACATGACATGCACCATTATACATCAATCAATTAGCTAACTAAAATAGTAACCGTCTTTACCGAAGTTACTAATTGTTCGATAGTCACCTCAAAACTATATTCCAATGCTTAATTCTCACGTATATCAATTCATATGACATTCTTAGGTCATATAAACATCGAAACAAGATGATTAATTCCAATATACGCCCTAAAACTAACTAAAATGTGATAAATAAGAGTCTTACTCAATAATTAATACCAAAATCCTTATTAAACACGTCTTGAGTCCTAAAGTTACAAAGAATCAACTCTGAGTTCAAAGCAACAAGAACCAAATACTGGTGCGAAAATACTATCGATTAGTCGAAGTTATCCACAAGGTTGAGAAGGTATCGTATAGGATTCAATTACTCTCATATATGCAGACTAGACTTTTTGTCCACGTTAGTAACTTGAAACGTTACTATCTCGACTAAAAAGACATTAAGCACAAGGAGGTGGTATGACCTCATGCAAAGACGAAAAATTCTCATGCCAAGAAAGTAGAACAGACACAAACTAAGAAGATGGGAAGAGTTAACAAATCGAGAAGTGGGTTTAAATAGTTCTTATCATATTGGAAGAGAACTGTTAATATTAAGATGAGTGAGAAGTGCATCCATGGACTTGAAGTCAACCTTATCCTACAATACTGGGTTTGTTAAGAGTCGATTGTCAAAGACGTCAATCAATTAAGTGAGGGAGGATGTCACGGTCATACTTGTTCAAGGCGTGTTGCCAATGGGCGAATGTTAGATATCTTTGTCATGCTTGTCTAGGACTTTTTGTTGATGGGCGTATGCTTGTTCTAAACTTTTTTTTTACTTTTTTCATGTTAGATAGGCTTTATATCTACACCCATAGGGGTAAAACGCCCCAAAATGTACTACCGGAGAATTTGAATAGGTGTCAATTCTTTGTACCAGGGTTATATGCTATCAAAGGCGTTGTTGCCTACTCGCTTTTATCTTATAACATTGATTTCTTTAAAATTATTTTCAACGCATTTATTTGCTCCCACCTTCTAAACAGTTTTTTTAAACGTGATCCATGTCGCGAGCATACGCCAATATTAAATTTAACATGACTGAAACGGCACTTTAGACTACATAGGTAGTTGACTCCTAATGGTTGCCCCATGAGTATGGAAAAAAAGTAATTTAAATTTAATCATAGTTTTATTTATTTTTTTTATTTGCTTTTTCTTTCATCTTTTCGTCACCGTTTGAGTTGTCAAGGCCTCAAAATTTGTGTTGCGAAAACATAACACTAATATCTTTGAATTTGGGAATAATCTAATGTTCTAAATAGAATATAATTCAATTAGTTTTAAACAATAACACATTTATTATTACAAGGTTTTAAGAGCACCATGTGAATTACTTTGATTTCCATTCTCAAACACAAAAACAAAGTTCAAAGGATCAATTTGAGCCCAAAAGTCTTGTATTGGTCAATCTTGACAAAGTTACTAAGGTGAGACCTTCAAAAGACAATATTAAATTTAAATAAGATGATGTTTTATTAAATACACCCAAATTTTAACCTAGAGTGAGTTTTTCATTTATCTTTTCAGATTAAACTTCCTGAATTTTATTAAGAATTTTAGAGGCGGGCCTTCAAGATGAGGACTTTGAGAAAAATCTCAAGAATTCTAAAAAGATATAAAAAATAATAATAATAAATTAGAAAAGTGATCCAATTCAACTTTTGAGAATCATTGTGTCTAGCTTATTATGAAACCTATACTAACTAAAATAATGGAGTTAATTGACAAAAATTAAAAGAAAGAAAAAAATTGAAAGAAAAATAAAGGATGTGAGAGAAAAATAAATCCGTGAGAGAAAGAGAAGTAACTACTCTGACAATTTCTTATAAAAACTTTGAAAAGATTCAAGCTGAAAGTTGGTGTACCAGTGGAGCCTCATGTTAAGGTAAGAATATGTAATCGTCAAATTTTAATTGTGAATATATTTGTATGTGGTTGATTTAAAATTATAAGAAAAATGAATTTTTATAGACGGAGCAAAGCTCTACGATTTTGGTGAAGGAACCAAGCAGGTAACGATGAGAAGTTATGGCGGTAACGATTCGATTTTGAGAAAAAAATAGCATTTAATCTCGTTGGAAATCCCGCAATTTCCGACTAGGCATTTATTTCATATTCAAAACTATTCCCCAAACCCTTTAAATTTCTCAATGCTCAAACCTCCCAACTTTTATTCGATCATTTTGTTTTTCTGTATTTTTCAATCGAGATCGAGAAAGAAAATAGAGAGGGGTTTGAGAAGAAAATCATGGGTTTCTACTTCGCAAAGATGTTCGTATTTGATGTTGATTTTTGGGGTTAAAAACATAAGGGTATTTCAAAAGTGTTGTATTAATCTCGAGAAGACAAACCCTTGGGCAAGCATGGAAGAATGTCATTAGAATCATTAGTATTCTTGCCAGAAAAAAAAGGGGAATCGCAACGATTTTCGATCTGTTTACGGATGAAGAAGATGGGTTGACGGGCCAATTATTCGGATTCGTATTCATGTTTCAAACCCACGGCTCCATCTTCGGCCCACAAGTTCTAAGCCCAATCTGCAGCCCACTCCAATTCGCCTCGGATTCGTATTCATGTTTCAAACCCACGACTCCATCTTCGGCCCACAAGTTCCAAGCCCAATCTGCAGCCCACTCCAATTCGCCTAGGAATTACGACCTAAACACAAAACCATTTGTTTTTAGTCTAATGTCAAGCAACCCATACACGCGACCCAGAACTTGAGTTTGTGAC